>NC_069502.1:1142308309-1142320809 GCF_027579735.1 Bombina bombina
TAACAGCAAACTAAATAACAGCAGCAAGTGATAGTAGCACCTCAATAACAGCAGCAAGTGATAGCAGCACCTCAATAACAGCTAACTCAATAACAGCAGCAAGTGATAGCAGCACCTCAATAACAGCAAACTCAATAACAGCATCAAGTGATAGCAGCACCCGAATAACAGCAAACTCAATAACAGCAGCAAGTGATAGCAGGACCTAAATAGCAGCAAACTAAATAACAGCAGCAAGTGATAGTAGCACCTCAATAACAGCTAACTCAATAACAGCAGCAAGTGATAGCAGCACCTCAATAACAGCAAACTCAATAACAGCATCAAGTGATAGCAGGACCTAAATAGCAGCAAACTCAATAACAGCAGCAAGTGATAGTAGCACCTCAATAACAGCAAACTCAATAAAAGCAGCAAGTGATAGCAGGACCTAAATAGCAGCAAACTCAATAACAGCAGCAAGTGATAGCAGGACCTAAATAGCAGCAAACTCAATAACAGCAGCAAGTGATAGTAGCACCTCAATAACAGCAAACTCAATAACAGCAGCAAGTGATAGCAGCACCTCAATAACAGCAAACTCAATAACAGCAGCAAGTGATAGCAGCACCTCAATAACAGCAAACTCAATAATAGCAGCAAGTGATAGTAGCACCTCAATAACAGCAAACTCAATAACAGCAGCAAGTGATAGCAGGACCTAAATAGCAGCAAACTCAATAACAGCAAACTCAATAACAGCAGCAAGTGATAGTAGCACCTCAATAACAGCAAACTCAATAACAGCAGCAAGTGATAGCAGCACCTCAATAACAGCAAACTCAATAACAGCATCAAGTGATAGCAGCACCTCAATAACAGCAAACTCAATAACAGCATCAAGTGATAGCAGCACCTCAATAACAGCAAACTCAATAACAGCATCAAGTGATAGCAGCACCTCAATAACAGCAAACTCAATAACAGCATCAAGTGATAGCAGGACCTAAATAGCAGCAAACTCAATAACAGCAGCAAGTGATAGTAGCACCTCAATAACAGCAAACTCAATAACAGCATCAAGTGATAGCAGGACCTAAATAGCAGCAAACTCAATAACAGCAGCAAGTGATAGTAGCACCTCAATAACAGCAAACTCAATAACAGCATCAAGTGATAGCAGGACCTAAATAGCAGCAAACTCAATAACAGCAGCAAGTGATAGTAGCACCTCAATAACAGCAAACTCAATAACAGCATCAAGTGATAGCAGGACCTAAATAGCAGCAAACTCAATAACAGCAGCAAGTGATAGTAGCATCTCAATAACACCAAACTCAATAACAGCAGCAGGAGATAGCAGGACCTCAATAACAGCAAACTCAATAACAGCAGCAAGTGATAGCAGGACCTCAATAACAGCAAACTCAATAACAGCAGCAAGTGATAGCAGCACCTCAATAACAGCAAACTCAATAACAGCAGCAAGTGATAGCAGGACCTAAATAGCAGCAAACTCAATAACAGCATCAAGTGATAGCAGGACCTTAATAACAGTAAACTCAATAACAGCAGCAAGTGATAGCAGGACCTTAATAACAGCAAACTCAATAACAGCAGCAAGTGATAGCAGGACCTAAATAGCAGCAAACTCAATAACAGCAGCAAGTGATAGTAGCACCCAATAACAGCAAACTCAATAACAGCAGCAAGTGATAGCAGGACCTTAATAACAGCAAACTCAATAACAGCAGCAAGTGATAGCAGGACCTTAATAACAGCAAACTCAATAACAGCAGCAAGTGATAGCAGGACCTAAATAGCAGCAAACTCAATAACAGCAGCAAGTGATAGTAGCACCCCAATAACAGCAAACTCAATAACAGCAGCAAGTGATAGTAGCACCCCAATAACAGCAAACTCAATAACAGCAGCAAGTGATAGTAGCACCCCAATAACAGCAAACTCAATAACAGCAGCAAGTGATAGCAGCACCTCAAGAACAGCAAACTCAATAACAGCAGCAAGTTATAGCAGCACCCCAATAACAGCAAACTCAATAATAGCAGCAAGTGATAGTAGCACCTCAATAACAGCAGCAAGTGATAGCAGCACCTCATTAACAGTAAACGTTTGTTTGTGTGTACAACTTTCACAGGAGGATTTTTAATGACCATGAAAGAGAACACAAAATAAAAACTTCAGATGCATCTTTCATTACAGTCAGTGAAATTTAAAAGCTTATAGGGTAGGTTATATAGGCTATAGGAACTGGTTGTTGTTATGCACACAATGGCTTAAATGAGAATATTTTTGTACATTACTTTTTGTCTATATATCTGTCTGTCTATCTATCTCTCAGTCTATCTGTCTATCTGTATGTCTGTCTGACATCTATCTATCTGTCTATCTATCTATATCTATCTATCTATCTATCTATCTATCTATATATACATATATATATATATGTGTGTATATATATATATATATATATATATATAAAAGATATGTCTAATATATAATTAAGACTCTGAATTCCAAGATCCATTGTCATATATACATTGCAATGTTAAAATAGTAACTGCACTGCATTTTTAATTCTATATTGGCAACAATATTCATAATAATCAATAAATATATAAATACACACACAGAGTGAGATAGATAGATAGATAGATAGATGATAGATAGATAGATAGATAGATGATAGAGAGATAGATAGATCAGGAAAATCTACATTCATTTTGTATTAGAAGGAATAAAAAAAATATAATAAATAAAATAAATGTAATTTATAAGGCGGAAACATTAGATTTTTGGTATAAATAGGATTTCCCTCTATATATAGATATGATATTGCAACGACCCAGTAACATATTAAACTTTATATTTAACATTTCCCTCAATTGGTATAATATACTATTTCCCCCCATAACTTATGATTAATAGAACTATATACAAGACTCACCTTGTGCCTCACTAAATAGCATATAAAAGATTTAATATAAATTTCCTGGACTAAGCGAGGAGGGAATTTTTTAATTGGAATATAGACAGTAACCTTTGCCCAAACGTTATCAATAAAATGATGTTACAAATTCACAGGTAGCTACTAAATAACATTACATAAATATCAGTATGTTTTATAAAGGAAGTAAAATTGTTACAAATTCACAGACTAAATATCATTAAATAAATATCAGTATGTTTTTTTTTTTTTTTATAAAGAGAAGTTAAATTGTTACAAATTCACAGGTAGCTACTAAATAACATTAAATAAATATCAGTATGTTTCATAAAGAGAAGTTAAATTGTTACAAATTCACAGGTAGCTACTAAATAACATTAAATAAATGTCAGTATTTTTCATAAAGAGAAGTTAAATTGTTACAAATTCACAGGTAGCTACTAAATAACATTAAATAAATGTCAGTATGTTTCATAAAGAGAAGTTAAATTGTTACAATTTCACAGGTAGCTACTAAATAACATTAAATAAATGTCAGTATGTTTCATAAAGAGAAGTTAAATTGTTACAAATTCACAGACTAAATAACATTACATTAATATCAGTTTGTTTCATAAATTCACAGGTAGCTACTAAATATAATTAAATATCAGTCTGTTTCATAAAAAGAAGTTAAAAAGTAACACAAAAAAAGAGAGATTAATAACGATTTATAGGAACAGAGAATAAACCCCATCAGATTGTGCACGGATCATCACTAAACGTGCAGAAGTCACAGTAAATGTATAAACAGTTAATAAAACTGATGAGGACGAAATAGAACTGGGGCCAGCGTCTCAGAATGCGGAATCAGAGGTCTATAAGTGGCACTGGCCGTAGCCAGATGACCGAGGCCCTAATTCCTTAATGTTGTGGAACGTTACAGTTTGGGACTATGGTTGGAGTCGTTCTACGATTGGATATTGAGAGGCTGGGGGCGGAACCTCTTGCTTGCCCTGAAGACGGAACGTCAGAGGGGCTGCTCCTATAGGACGGGCGCGCAGCCAATCACAAGGGAGGGGGAGAAGTTTGCTCAGTGTAGTGTTCCAAAGTTTTAGCTGAAGTTCTAGAGTTCTTGTGCGGAACAGCCGCCCTGTAGTGTGAGATCCTGAGCCGGAATAAGACTCTGTGCATCCCCTGATCCTGCTGCCCCGCACCCTGCACTGAGTGCCTAGGAAGATGTATGCCACTGGCTTGGCCCCATTTTATGCAGCCTCCCATTTCAACTTATGGTCGGCTTATTGCGCAACCGGAGCGGGTAATGGAGGAGGAGGTTTTGCCCCTTTGGATACAGGAAAGAAACCTTCATTCTGCATCGCTGACATCTTGCATGTTGGGGCCCCAGAGAGCCCCCCAGGTTCATCAGCCTTGGCAGCTGCTCACATGGGAATGATGCACACAGGACAATATCAGACAGTTGGATCCCCACTTAGACCCACTCCAGTGGCCCCTGAGTCTTCTGCTGGTTTCCATCACAGGCTGTCACCTCTGTCCTACCAACCCCACCGGGTAGTGGGACTCTCTAACCACAGCCCCAACAGCAGGATCCACGGGAACTGTACTTCCCAGCCGGCTCCCTCCAGCAAGGACCTCAAGTTTGGCATTGATCGTATTTTATCCATGGAGTATGATCCCAAATTAAAGGAGAGCAACACTCTTAGAGGTAATTAAAGCAACTATCATGGATGATTTACTAAATATTTTAAAACATTATAGAACTATCATATTGTTTGCTCTGACATAATACAGTAAATAAGAATAATAATTACAACATTTCTAAGACAAATATAATGACTTGTAATTTAGCCAAATAATATTATGTTGAGTTATCCATTTATTAGAATTACAACATATACAGAACACTTGCATGGCAGTGTCCATTAAAAACACATGATATAATTGTATAATGTAAATAATAGTATATTAATTAATTATTCATCCTAAGTAATGAATGGAAAAAGTTACTTTACAAATAAAAAAATACATGCAACAAAATCTCCACTAATATACATTTACTCAAACAATAATATAACAGCTGATATTGGTGCTTAAGGGATTTAGCATTTAGTTTCCAGTACTGAATGCAGAATTATAGGGGGGTGGGCAAGTTTACATCCACAGACACAAATCGTGATCCTTACACCTTTGCTTGGCTATGGGGTACTTAGTGTGTGCTGTTTGCTGCAGATAAGTAACAGAGCTCTCCTTGTATTTGTGATCACAGATCTGACATCCTTAATCAGTACAAGCCGACAGTCAGGGGTCCATGCCCCCCACATGCAGACTTCTTCTGGCCAGTTCTTCGCATCTCTAGAGCCCTTAAACGATGCCTCCTCTATTCTGAGTCAATTAAACACCAGCCAGAGGAGTTCAGTACAGCACCAGTTTCAGGACACTTTTCCAGGTACAATAACCACCAAATTAAACTCATTATTTCTATAGGGTCACACTCACAACACCTAAAATATGTGTATAGTATTAAACTATATAATATTGATATAAACTTTCTACACTATGCATTTGTATTAATATTAAGGTTACTATTTGTACAATGAAAGCAGTGAGAGAAAAACTCTCCTAGTAGTATATTCCTTCACTTTTTTTAAATTCTATAATAACTACCGTGTTCATTTGTTCAAAGTTCACAGACACTGAATTTAGCAAATCTTTACATCCCACTAATAGACTTTAATATGAAGATATACAACAAAAATTGTATTATGAATGCAAAATCAGCTCTGGGGTTTATATTCATTTCTTACACTGTCACAAGGTGAAGCATTTATTTACTTAAATCCAATTTATAATTATGGACATATATTCACAAAGTTTGTGAGATATATCTGCTATATAATTAAAGGGGTCTCTGGACATTAGTCAGCTTTATCAAGTGCAATTTTATGCCAGTCAACAATTCTAAGTTTTAACATGATGTAGTGTGGCTCATATATATATATATATATATATATATATATATATATATATATATATATATATATATATATTTATACGTGTGTAGTGTATGTATATTTTTATATTTCTATATGAACATATCCGTTTGTTCTAGTGGTTCTATATCCTTATAATTTGGACTTCTCCTTTCCCCAGGTCCATATGCTGTGCTGACAAAAGACACAATGCCACAGACTTATAAAAGAAAACGTTCCTGGTCCAGGGCTGTCTTCTCCAATCTACAGAGGAAAGGCTTGGAAAAAAGATTTGAGGTTCAAAAATATGTCACCAAACCAGACAGAAAACAGCTGGCAGCAATGCTGGGACTCACTGATGCGCAGGTTTGTCTTCTATAGGATTCGCACTTTGATAAATGTAATAATAATATATAAAATTACTATGGGTTCAGTAACAATCCTTTAGAGAAAAAAAAAAAAAAGATCAAATCATTTATCTACAGAAAAATGTATCCATGAAGGATTGGGATCGATTCCCACGTTAGTTTTAATATTGCACTAGACGTATTAAACCTGTTATTTCAATTGAGATAATTGACACTGATTAGACTGAATAAGTATTTGTGAACATTAATATAATTATTCCCAATTGAGTCATTTCATGACCTGGTGCAGTTTAAATGTTCACAATGATTTACTTTAATTAAGACATTTGTTTTCGATTTAATCAGATCACCCAATATATAAATATATAAACTCTATAATAGGAAAACATTTGTAATTACCCTTAACGTATTTTATAATAATTTAAATGTATAAGATTTGTTTTAAATTAAACATTGTTAATGGAAGTATAAATTATCTATATCTAGTAAATGTGAAAAGTGGAAATTTCTATCTGTTTTAACTATAGTAGGTTGCTTAAAAATGAAATGTAATTTATTTATATTATTTGTTTCAAATTAATTAGGCATATACCAGAGTTCTTTTTAATAAATGTAATATCTAGAAAACCAATCTTAAATACAGACAAAGCATGTTTATTTTAAAAATTATATATATATATATATATATATATATATATATATATATATATATATATATATATATATATATATATATAAAAACATATATATAAACATATATATAGCCATAAATAATGAAATAAAACCATACATGTGTTTTTTTATGTCTTTTGGTTACATCATTTTAATTTTAGAGGGTTTAAAATGTTGCATCTTCCCCCAATCTTTATAAAAAAATAGGCTGTTTAACCGCATAGAAAAAATAAAGAAGTTTATCATCAGATTTATTTGGCTTTTTATTTCTTAAATTGAATTTGCAGTAACTGTTACAGGAAAACAATATATTTAGAGTATTTGTAAATTGTGAAATCCGGGATTGAAAGGGAAGTGAAATTATATATTTTTTTTCTTTACTTTTTTTTTCTTTAAACTGAAAATCAAACTTAAGGAGATAATGACATCTATTAGTGCCTCATCAGACTTTGTGGTTTAAATTAAGCAATTTTTTGGTTTACTGAAGAAATTTATCCTTATTTATTTAACATATGTACCCTTGAGTTGCACAACTGAAGTTTGAGATGATGAGAAAATAAAAAAATAGAAAGAGGAACTATGGGATAATTTTCCAAATAAACGCTACACTTCTGCTTTAGAGTTTCTTGTTTTGATCTCAAACTGCAGATGTTTCACTTATATATAAAAATGATGTCTGTTTTTAAAGAAGTACTTCAGTCATCATGGGAAATAATCCTGAAAATGTAGCAGAATAAAAATTCCCATTAATCTTATATATAAATTCTGTTTACATCACAGTAATTAGCATTTTCTCCAGGGAACAATATCCTCATATTTTATTTGAGCGCTTGGAAACTGCCTCTTGTTGAATTGAGTTTAACTTTATAGAAGGATAATTGAGGTTTACATATTTGATCTTTTTATTTGTAGCAGTGTATTGATAGTATGTTTGAGATCTGTGTATGTGTGTATATATATATATATATATATATATATATATATATATATATATAATATATATATATATATATATATATATATATATATATATATATATATATATATATACACACACACACACACACATATATATATATATATATATATATCACTACGTTGGAACATATACATATGTGTATTCATAGTATATGGTCAACATAAAAAGCTCATATATATATATATGTGTGTGTGTGTTTGTGTTTATTCATAAGATAAGATAGAGTCAACGTTTAAAACTACTTTTTACACTCTCTCTCTTTAATCACACCAGGAAATACATTTTAGAATTAGAAATATTTTACTTGTAATATAAACTTTGAGTAGTATCAACAGGTGGTTCTGAGATGACTGTCCTAATGTTAGAATTTGTTTCTTTGTATCTTCAGGTGAAAGTTTGGTTTCAGAACAGACGTATGAAATGGAGGCACTCAAAAGAGGCTCAAGCACAAAAAGATAAAGAGAAGGAAGAGGCAGACAAGTCAGAGACCACCTGCCCAGGAGAGGTGGACTTGGACAGAAGTAATAGCCCATACCGGTCTGAGGGGGACAGTGACAGCAGTGACTCAGAGTCACTGGACATGGTCCCCAGTGATACTGAAAGGACTGAAACACCATCTGATATTCAGCACACCAGCGTGATCAAATCATCTTCTGCTACTGACATCTCCACGCAGCCAGCAGACCCATCCTCAGAGTCTACAACCCCACAGAACTCTCTTACAAACTAAATTAGTGGACATAGGGAATAAATTATAGACTCCTGCAATTAATTTATGTAATTGACTTACCTGTGTCCCCGAGGGCTACTAGAATTGGACTTATAATTATGTAGGTTGGACAAATGTTGTGGATTAAGCTGACCACTGGTGACTATGCAGACATATAAGTCACTGCAATCATGGTGTATTCTTAACAAAACCTAACATCCTAGAGGTGCCCGAGAAAAAATGAGAGAAGAATTGTGTAGACTGCATGCTTTATTTGTGACCTGGCTACTAAAATCTCTGCCTCTTTGTATCTCCTGAACATCTGATGGATTTTAGGAAATAATTCCTTAAAAACTAATTGGTCAGTGTATGAAGATACCTTGATACCATATTTGTTTTGGACATTAATATCCACTATACAGCAAGAGGACACGAAAAAAGTAGTTTTGATTGGTGTTTGCCATTCCCCCTTTACTGAATACAGCTTGGCTGGATGGCAAGCTTTAAAAAGTTGCAGGGACTTACATAGTTTCAAATTGCCCATGGGAAGCTCGAGTCATTAGAAGCACATTTAAAGAGATGGTTATAGGAAATCCAGGCAGTACTCTCTAGGAGGAACCTCATGATGAGTTTCCAGCATGTTTCCTGGTCGGTCATAAGCTCTCCAACCAACAAAATGTGAAATTTGTCTTAACTTTTCCGTTGTTTGCGACCTGTAAATATCTATAAATTTAATCATGCACTGAAATACTGTAAATAAAATGTTTACTGTGGTTTTAGAAATATCTGCGATTTTTTTTTCCTTTCTCTCTCTCTCTCTCTCTCTCTCTCTCTCTCTCTCTCTCTCTCTCTCTCTCTCTCTCTCTCTCTCTCTCTCTCTCTCTCTCTCTCTCTATATATTACAGATTAGTATTAAGTATACATTAGGGCTGGGATTGTATAGGAAAACCTTTAAAGACAACCTATCATCAATCTATGTATCTATATATTTCCCTGTAGAGATATTCGTATTCACATTTGTCCTGAATTCTACCTGAAATTATGAATTTCTCTTTGAAATATTCAAGTGATCAAAGTCTATGAATTGCATAGGAATACATACACAGTGATTGTATAAATGCAAGGAAAGGAAAATGACACAAAATACATCTGTAAATTATTTCATTAGTTTGTATCTGTCTCCATTACTCTCCTGATCTATCTATCTATCTATCTATCTATCATTTATCTATCTATCTATCTATCTATCTATCTATCTATTATCTATCATCTATCTATCTATATCTATCTATCATCTATCTATCATCTATCTATCTATCATCTATCTATCTATCTATCTATCTATCTATCTATCTATCTATCTATCTATCTATCTATCTATCATCTATCTATCATCTATCTATCTATCTATCATCTATCTATCTATCTATCTATCTATCTATCTATCATCTATCTATCTATCTATCTATCTATCTATCTGTCTATCATCTATCTATCTATCTATCTATCTATCTATCTATCTATCTATCTATATATCATTATCTATTATCTATCTATCTATCTATCTATCTATCTATCTATCTATCTATCTATCTATCTATCTATCTATCATCTGTCTGTCTGTCAATTTTATCTATTTTATGTATTCTGTCTGTCTATCTTTTATATATGTCTGTCTGTCTATCATAGGTAGATAGATATTTATTCGTTATTGATTGTGTATTCTATGTTCACAAACTAGTTAGGAATATGTCGGTGACTTCTCAAATGAATCAGTTAATTAATGTCTCATGGATTCCATATTAATCAGAAGACAATTTTATATTTAGGAAACATTAATATTGGACGTTCCTGGCTTTTTTAGAATCAGTTTTAATTTTAATATCAAAATAAATGTGCAAGGAAGATAATGCTATAAACAATACATTTCCCACACTATACAGGAATATTTTATGTACCCCAGAGTACACCATTTAGAGTTAATTGTAAAAGTCACCAATTGCACAGCTATTTAAGTACAATAATTTACCACTTTTATTATTGGATAAATGTTATTCCAGATAAAATATTCACTACTAAATTTGGTGCGGTATATATAGATGCGTTTACAAAAACACATACATATTCACACACATACATATTCACACACGAACACACACACACACATAAACACATACATTCACACACATACACACATACATACACACACATATACACACTTACATAGACATACATACACACACAAAAACACACACAAACACATACACACATACATACTTACATACACACACACAAATACATACATACGCATAAGCACATACACACACACATATATACACGCATAAGCAAATACGCACACATAAGCACATACACACACACAAACATACACATACATACATACTTACATACACACACTCACACATACATACACACGCATAAGCACATACACACACATAAGCACATACACACACATACATACACACGCATAAGCACATACACACACATAAGCACATACACACACACACATACATACACACGCATAAGCACATACACACACACATAAGCACATACACACACACACATACATACACACGCATAAGCACATACACACACACATAAGCACATACACACACACACATACATACACACGCATAAGCACATACACACACATAAGCACATACACACACATAAGCACATACACTGACATAAAAACATACACACACAAACATACACATACATACACACATGCACATATACACACACAAACACATCCATACATGGTACATACACAGTCATAGACACACACATATATACACATGGTTTATAAACACACAAACACGTGATTTATACACATACACATATATACATGGTACACACACATATACATGTATGGCTATGTTTTGAGTTAGGTGCCGTTAGTGCAGTCATGTAAGTGTTATTTTGTTTTTTTTCTGGTTTTAAAAATGTTGGTTTTCGGACACATTAAAAAAAATCTAATTGCTGTCCCTGATGTCATTAGAGCTGGACGTTCCTGATAAACAGGGTATTTTTCATTTAAATACTGATAACATTAAGTGTACAGATAGAAATACAAACAGAAGTAACAATCTGTACACATATTTAAGGAGGGCGAATTTGTTATTAAGTATATTACAAACATTGCACTCTTTTTAATTAAACTACAAATTTGTCACAAAGATACCTACATTACCCGAGTGATACATTCTATCTATTCAACATTAAAATAATAAACTTAAAAGAGCAACTTCATTATTTCAGAATCTAAATACAGCAAAATGTTGAAGCAACTAAACACATAAATATTAATTTAATTATTTCAAAATGATTTATATTTGCAATTTGCTGTATATAGATTTTTTCAGCACTGATTTTTTTTATCACAAGTTAATTGATTATTTCAATTACTTAAACATTTTAGCAACAACCCCCCCCCCCCCACACACACACACATGAACAATATATAAGTACCATCTGTATTGTAAGAATAAACTATAGACTTTAATTGACCTTTGGATGATTTTGAGTAAAAAAATACATAGACCATACATTTGATCCTTCTGATCTGGACCTAGAATTTGATTCTGTGCTACTTTTTTTTATTATTCAGGCTCACAGACAACCCTTTCAGCCTGAACAGCTTATTTGTTAGTCTACCTGATTCCTGAAAATCTTCACCCATCATATAATACTACAGAAGTGCTTCTAGCTGGAAAGCAGAGCTGAGAAAATGTATTTTCATTATGTAGACACAAAGCAATAAACTAGTGGCTTTGCACTGACTGTATTGAAATGGCTTATGGCAGCTAACCTGCAAATCATAAAAAGACACATAGGCAGC
>NC_069502.1:1142625809-1142720809 GCF_027579735.1 Bombina bombina
AATGCATTGAGATTTTATTTAAAATGTTTAGTTATGCATGTAAGTTGTCATGTAATTTAGCTCTGAAAACTGAGCAGTTTCTAATTCTCATACCTTGAATTGCACCCTGTTAGCTTCTCACGGCTAACCCTGCTACATATCTAATCTGTCAATAACTGCAAAACAATGCACTCTATACTAACATTATAACTGGGGCTAGCATTGTTGCCTGCAGACTAAAGCCCTGATTGGCAACTCCAAATAAGACAAACGGTGGGTGAGGTTTGGCTATTAAAAAATAATTGTCAAAAGTAAAAAAAATAAAGTCAAAATGATGTAATTTGTTTAAAAACATTAAGACTTGGGTGATATGTTATTCTATTGCAACACAATAGAAATGTCTTGAAATTGCAAAGTGTTTTCTGTCCCTTTAAATAATGCTGTTACATATGAATGATAGAAATGTTTAGCTTTTCTGTCTCACAAACTTTTAAAACTTCTCACCCCCAAAATATATAATAGACTGAACATTTTATGAAAAACTTAACCAATATTACAAAAAGTTTAAAGCCGTACATTTGTGGATTTTCTTTCTTTTCTTTTTTTTTTTTAAGCAAACAAAACCATGAATAATCTCGGATATACACTAATACAGCTACCATGGTGAGCCGCTTAACAGATCTGTAACTGTTCATTTCTTAATGTTAATATAACGTCAGTGAATGTAAATGAATATGTTTTATGACACAAATATGAGATGAGGAGGAAGCATAAAGATTTATATGTGTTCCACGTTTACGAGAAATTCTGGCAAATGGACTCTGTGGATCTTCCATAAATCAAGAAATTGCACAATCTCTCTAGCCATCTGAGATTTTAATAGACTGATTCCCCCCCTCAAATGCACATTAGGAATATTAAATCAAATGAAAAAGCTAGTCTTGTTCGAAAGCAAACTTGAATATTCTTACATAAAAATATTTTTTAAAGAGATACTGTGCTGTAAAGTTAGTTTACCCATAATGTGTTTACAATGTCTTGTTATACCAGCTGCAATGTTTAAAATGTATGATAAATTGCTAGTTTAGGTATTTTTTTGTATATGAAATAGCTATTTCTGATAGTTGAAAACAAAACCCAATAAAATTGGCTGAACTTGAACGGAGAGCAAACCTCAATTGCTAATCTCTTTATGTTTACACAAAATCCTCCTTATCTTATCTCTTTATACACAGTGAGACCATGTAAGACTGTTAAAACGTGCACTCACCTATGTTTCTTTGCAGCGCAGTTGAAGTCGCAATGTGTGTGAGAATCGTCTGCTTCCTATGGCCTAGATTTGGAGTTTGGCGGTAGCCGTGAAAACCAGCGTTAGAGGCTCCTAACGCTGGTTTTAGGCTACCTCCGGTATTTGGAGTCAGTCAAAAAATGGTCTAACGCTCACTTTTCAGCCGCGACTTTTCCATACCGCAGATCCCCTTACGTTAATTGCGTATCCTATCTTTTCAATGGGATTTTTCTAACTCCGGTATTTAGAGTGGTGTCTGAAGTGAGCGTTAGAAATCTAACGACAAAACTCCAGCCGCAGAAAAAAAGTCAGTAGTTAAGAGCTTTCTGGGCTAATGCCGGTTCATAAAGCTCTTAACTACTGTGCCCTAAAGTACACTAACACCCATAAACTACCTATGTACCCCTAAACCGAGGTCCCCCCACATCGCCGACACTTGATTAAATTTTTTTAACCCCTAATCTGCCGACCGCCACCTACGTTATCCTTATGTACCCCTAATCTGCTGCCCCTAACACCGCCGACCCCTATATTATATTTATTAAACCCTAATCTGCCCCCCACAACGTCGCCTCCACCTGCCTACACTTATTAACCCCTAATCTGCCGTCCGCACACCGCCGCCAGCTACATTATAGCTATGTACCCCTAATCTGCTGCCCCTAACACCGCTGACCCCTATATTATATTTATTAACCCCTAATCTGTCCCCCACAACGTCGCCGCCAGCTACCTACACTTATTAACCCCTAATCTGCCGTCCGCACGCCGCCGCCAGCTACATTATAGCTATGTACCCCTAATCTGCTGCCCTAACACCGCCGACCCCTATATTATATTTATTAACCCCTAACCTGCCCCCCACAACGTCGCCGCCACCTACCTACAATAATTAAACCCTAATCTGCCGACCGCAAAGAGCCGCCACCTACATTATAGCTATGTACCCCTAATCTGCTGCCCCTAACACCGCCGACCCCTATATTATATTTATTAACCCCTAATCTGCCCTCCCTAACATCACCGACACCTAACTTCAATTATTAACCCCTAATCTGCCGACCGAATCTCGCTGCTATTCTAATAAATGTATTAACCCCTAAAGCTAAGTCTAACCCTAAAACTAACACCCCCCTAAGTTAAATATAATTTAAATCTAACGAAATTAATTAACTCTTATTAAATAAATTATTCCTATTTAAAGCTAAATATTACCTGTAAAATAAATCCTAATATAGCTACAATATAAATTATAATTATATTATAGCTATTTTAGGATTAATATTTATTTTACAGGTAACTTTGTATTTATTTTAACCAGGTACAATAGCTATTAAATAGTTAAGAACTATTTAATAGCTAAAATAGTTAAAATAATTACAAAATTACCTTTAAAATAAATCCTAACCTAAGTTACAATTAAACCTAACACTACACTATCAATAAATTAATTAAATACAATACCTACAAATAACTACAATGAAATAAACTAACTAAAGTACAAGAAATAAAAAAGAACTAAGTTACAAAAAATAAAAAAATATTTACAAACATTAGAAATATATCACAACAATTTTAAACTAATTACACCTACTCTAAGCCCCCTAATAAAATAACAAAGCCCCCCAAAATAAAAAAATGCCCTACCCTATTCTAAATTACTAAAGTTCAAAGCTCTTTTACCTTACCAGCCCTGAACAGGGCCCTTTGCGGGGCATGCCCCAAGAAGTTCAGCTCTTTTGCCTGTAAAAAAAAACATACAATACCCCCCCACCCAACATTACAACCCACCACCCACATACCCCTAATCTAACCCAAACCCCCCTTAAATAAAACTAACACTAAGCCCCTGAAGATCTCCCTACCTTGAGTCGTCTTCACCCAGCCGAGCCAAATTCTTCATCCAAGCGGAGCAAGAAGAGGTCCTCCATCCGGTAGAAGTCTTCATCCAAGCGGGGCAGAAGAGGTCTTCCATCCGATTGAAGTCTTCATCCAAGCGGGATCTTCTATCGTCATCCATCCGGAGCGGAGCGGCAGCATCCTGAAGACCTCCGACGCGGAACATCAATCCTGGCCGACGACTGAACGACGAATGACGGTTCCTTTAAATGACGTCATCCAAGATGGCGTCCCTCGAATTCCGATTGGCTGATAGGATTCTATCAGCCAATCGGAATTAAGGTAGGAATATTCTGATTGGCTGATGGAATCAGCCAATCAGAATCAAGTACAATCCGATTGGCTGATTGGATCAGCCAATCAGAATCAAGTACAATCAGAATATTCCTACCTTAATTCCGATTGGCTGATAGAATCCTATCAGCCAATCGGAATTTGAGGGACGCCATCTTGGATGACGTCATTTAAAGGAAACGTCATTCGGCTAGTAGGCATCGGGAGAAGAGGATGTTCCGCATCGGATGGAAGATGATGTTTCCCGAAAAAAGAAGATTGAAGATGCCGTTGATAGAAGACTTCATCCGGATCATGGACCTCTTCAGCTCCCACTTGGATGAAGACTTCATCCGGATCATGGACCTCTTCAGCTCCCGCTTGGATGATGACTTCAGCCGGATCATGGACCTCTTCAGCCCCCCGCTTGGGCTTGGATCAGGACATCGGAGGAGCTCTTCTGGATGGATCGGTGAACCTGGTATGGTGAAGATAAGGTAGGAAGATCTTCAGGGGCTTAGTGTTAGGTTTATTTAAGGGGGGTTTGGGTTAGATTAGGGGTATGTGGGTGGTGGGTTGTAATGTTGGGGGGGGGTATTGTATGTTTTTTTTTACAGGCAAAAGAGCTGAACTTCTTGGGGCATGCCCCGCAAAGGGCCCTGTTCAGGGCTGGTAAGGTAAAAGAGCTTTGAACTTTAGTAATTTAGAATAGGGTAGGGCATTTTTTTATTTTGGGGGGGCTTTGTTATTTTATTAGGGGGCTTAGAGTAGGTGTAATTAGTTTAAAATTGTTGTAATATTTTTCTAATGTTTGTAAATATTTTTTTATTTTTTGTAACTTAGTTCTTTTTTATTTTTTGTACTTTAGTTAGTTTATTTCATTGTATTTATTTGTAGGAATTGTATTTAATTTATTTATTGATAGTGTAGTGTTAGGTTTAATTGTAGATAATTATAGGTATTTTATTTAATTTATTTATTGATAGTGTAGTGTTAGGTTTAATTGTAACTTAGGTTAGGATTTATTTTACATGTAAATTTGTAATTATTTTAACTATTTTAGCTATTAAATAGTTCTTAACTATTTAATAGCTATTGTACCTCGTTAAAATAAATACAAAGTTACCTGTAAAATAAATATTAATCCTAAAATAGCTATAATATAATTATAATTTATATTGTAGCTATATTAGGATTTATTTTACAGGTAAGTATTTAGCTTTAAATAGGAATAATTTATTTAATAAGAGTTAATTAATTTCGTTAGTTTAAAATTATATTTAATTTAGGGGGGTGTTAGTGTTAGACTTAGCTTTAGGGGTTAATACATTTATTAGAATAGCGGTGAGCTCCAGTCGGCAGATTAGGGGTTAATAATTGAAGTTAGGTGTCGGCGATGTTAGGGAGGGCAGATTAGGGGTTAATACTATTTATTATAGGGTTAGTGAGGCGGATTAGGGGTTAATAACTTTATAATAATAGCGGCAGATTAGGCAGATTAGGGGTTAATAAGTGTAGGCAGGTGGAGGCGACGTTGTGGGGGGCAGATTAGGGGTTAATAAATATAATATAGGGGTCGGCGGTGTTAGGGGCAGCAGATTAGGGGTACATAGGGATAATGTAAGTAGCGGCGGTTTACGGAGCGGCAGATTAGGGGTTAAAAATAATATACAGGGGTCAGCGATAGCGGGGGCGGCAGAATAGGGGTTAATAAGTGTAAGGTTAGGGGTGTTTAGACTCGGGGTACAGGTTAGAGTGTTAGGTGCAGACGTAGGAAGTGTTTCCCCATAGCAAACAATGGGGCTGCGTTAGGAGCTGAACGCGGCTTTTTTGCAGGTGTTAGGTTTTTTTTCAGCTCAAACAGCCCCATTGTTTTCTATGGGGGAATCGTGCACGAGCACGTTTTTGAGGCTGGCCACGTCTGTAAGCAACTCTGGTATTGAGAGTTGAAGTTGCGTTAAATATGCTGTACTCTCCTTTTTTGGAGCCTAACGCAGCCATTCTGTGGACTCTCAATACCAGAGTTATTTTAAAGGTGCGGCCAGAAAAAAGTCAGCGTTAGCTACGCGGTTCGTTACTGACAAAACTCTAAATCTATCCGTTAGTGCGCTAAGGGCGTCACTGTTTGGGAACAAAGAAGTGTCAGGAGCTATGTGGCAAGGGGATCCTCTGCTGCAGGAGCCAGCTCCATGGTGTGGTCTGTGTGGATTCCTGGACTTCTGCTAATGCATATGTGCTCATTAGCGCTCCTTTTAAATATGACCTCTGGAGGTGTTAAAAGTCTCTCTCAGATTCCAATTCAGTGCTTGGTTACTGTTCTATGAAGACCAGTGTTCCTAATCTTGACCTGCTACCTAGACCCTGACCTTGGTGAAGTTGGATCAGTCCACTTGTTTTACCCCTTTATTAAGATACACACTTATTGGACACATTCTCTTTTTATTGAACTCTGGAACTGTCTCCTGACTTATGTTTCTTTCTCATCCTTTTGTTTGTACACCTGATTTAGGACTGAATCTCTGACTTTTGGCTTGTCCACGGATTATTCTTCTGAGTTTCTGATAACCGAAAGCTGCTCCACTCCTGTGCAATTGGTTTAAGCTCCAAACTCAGTTACTCTAATTGTTACCTTATAGACCAATACTTATGGCCCGAGTATTTAAAGCTGTCTGGGTTTGTCAGATTTTCTAAGATACCTCTTCAGCCTTTCTTTATTCTCTAAAGGTAGTTTTAACCTTGAGAACAGTCGCCTAGATTTAGAGTTCTGCAGTAGCCATCAAAAACAGCGTTAAGGGCTCCTAACACTGCTTTTGGCCGCCCGCTGGTATTTAGAGTCAGCCAGGAAAGTGTCTAACGCTCACTTTCAAGCCACGACTCAAGCCGCAACTTTTCCATACCGCAGATCCCCTTATGCCAATTGCGTATCCTATCTTTTCAATGGGATCTTCCTAACGCCGGTATTTAGAGTCTTGGCTGAAGTGAGCAGTAGACCCTCTACCGACAAGAGTCCAGCCGCAGAAAAAAAGTCAGTAGTTAAGAGCTTTCTCGCTAACACCTACATAATATTTATTAACCCCAATCTGCCCCCCAATTTCGCCGCTACCTACCTACACTTATTAACCCCTAATCTGCCAACCGAACCTCGCCGCTACTCTAATAAAGTTATTAACCCCTAAACCGCCGCATTCCGCCTCGCAAACCCTATAATAAATAGTATTAACCCCTAATCTGCCCTCCCTAACATCCCCGCCACCTAACTTCAAGTATTAACCCCTAATCTGCCGACCGGACCTCGTCGCTACTCTAATAAATGTATTAACCCCTAAAGCTAAGTCTAACCCTAACCCTAACACCCCCCTAAGTTAAATATAATTTTAATCTAACGAAATAAATTAACTCTTATTAACCAAAGTATTCCTATTTAAAACTAAATACTTACCTGTAAAATAAACCCTAATATAGCTACAATATAACAAATAATTATATTGTAGCTATTTAAGGATTTATATTTATTTTACAGGCAACTTTGTATTTATTTTAACTAGGTACAATAGCTATTAAATAGTTATTTACTATTTAATAGCTACCTAGTTAAAATAATTACAAAATTACCTGTAAAATAAATCCTAACCTAAATTACAATTAAACCTAACACTACACTATCAATAAATTAATTAAATAAATTACCTACAATTACATACAATTAAATACACTAAACTAAATTACAAAAAAACAAACACTAAATTACAAAAAATAAAAAAATATTACAAGAATTTTAAACTAATTACACCTACTCTAAGCCCCCTAATAAAATAAAAAAGCCCCCCAAAATAATAAAGGTCCCTACGCTATTCTAAATTAAAAAGTAACCAGCTCTTTTACCAGCCCTTAAAAGGGCTTTTTTCGGGGCATGCCCCAAAGTCAACAGCTCTTTTGCCTGTAAAAAAAAATACAACCCCCCCCAACATTAAAACCCACCACCCACATACCCCTACTCTAACCCAAACCCCCTTAAATAAACCTAACACTACCCCCCTGAAGATCTCCCTACCTTGAGCCGTGTTCACCCAGCCGGGCACAGATGGACCAAAAGAGGACATCCGGAGCTGCAGAAGTCTTCATCCTATTCGGGCAGAAGAGGACATCCGGACCGGCAGACATCTTCATCCAAGCGGCATCTTCTATCTTCATCCATCCGACGAGGAGCCGCTCCATCTTCAAGACCTCCGGCGCGGAACATCCTCCTTCCCCGACGACTAGACGACGAATGACGGTTCCTTTAAGGGACGTCATCCAAGATGGCGTCCCTCGAATTCCGATTGGCTGATAGGATTCTATCAGCCAATCGGAATTAAGGTAGGAAAAATCTGATTGGCTGATAAGCCAATCAGATTGAGCTCGCATTCTATTGGCTGTTCCGATCAGCCAATAGAATGCGAGCTCAATCTGATCGGCTGATTGGATCAGCCAATCGGATTGAACTTGAATCTGATTGGCTGATTCAATCAGCCAATCAGATTTTTCCTACCTTAATTCCGATTGGCTGATAGAATCCTATCAGCCAATTGGAATTCGAGGGACGCCATCTTGGCTGACGTCACTTAAAGGAACCGTCATTCATCGTCTAGTCGTCGGGGAAGGAGGATGTTCCGCGCCGGAGGTCTTGAAAATGGAGCCGCTCCTTGTCGGATGGATGAAGATAGAAGATGCCGCTTGGATGAAGATGTCTGCCGGTCCGGATGTCCTCTTCTGCTCAGATAGGATGAAGACTTCTGCCGCTCCGGATGTCCTCTTTTGGTCCATCGGTGCCCGGCTGGGTGAACACGGCTCAAGGTAGGGAGATCTTCAGGGGGTTAGTGTTAGGTTTATTTAAGGGGGGTTTGGGTTAGAGTAGGGGTATGTGGGTGGTGGGTTTTAATGTTGGGGGGGTTGTATTTTTTTTTACAGGCAAAAGAGCTGTTGACTTTGGGGCATGCCCCGCAAAAAGCCCTTTTAAGGGCTGGTAAAAGAGCTGGCTACTTTTTAATTTAGAATAAGGTAGGGACCTTTATTATTTTGGGGGGCTTTTCTATTTTATTAGGGGGCTTAGAGTAGGTGTAATTAGTTTAAAATTCTTGTAATATTTTTTTATTTTTTGTAATTTAGTGTTTGTTTTTTTTGTAATTTAGTTTAGTGTATTTAATTGTATGTAATTGTAGGTAATTTATTTAATTAATTTATTGATAGTGTAGTGTTAGGTTTAATTGTAACTTAGGTTAGGATTTATTTTACAGGTAATTTTGTAATTATTTTAACTAGGTAGCTATTAAATAGTTAATAACTATTTAATAGCTATTGTACCTAGTTAAAATAAATACAAAGTTGCCTGTAAAATAAATATAAATCCTAAAATAGCTACAATATAATTATTCGTTATATAGTAGCTATATTAGGGTTTATTTTACAGGTAAGTATTTAGTTTTAAATAGGAATACTTTAGTTAATAAGAGTTCATTTATTTTGTTAGATTAAAATTATATTTAACTTAGGGGGGGTGTTAGGGTTAGGGTTAGACTTAGCTTTAGGGGTTAATACATTTATTAGAGTAGCGGCTAGGTCTGGTCGGCAGATTAGGGGTTAATACTTGAAGTTATGTGGCGGCGATGTTAGGGAGGGCAGATTAGGGGTTAATACTATTTATTATAGGGTTTGCGAGGCGGGAGTGCGGAGGTTTAGGGATTAATAACTTTATTAGAGTAGCGGCGAGGTCCGGTCAGCAGATTAGGGGTTAATAAGTGTAGGTAAGGTAGCGGCAACGTTGGGGGGGCAGTTTAGGGGTTAATAAATATAATATAGGTGTCAGCGATGTTAGGGCAGCAGATTAGGGGTACATAGGTATAATGTAGGTTGCGGAGGTGTCCGGAGCGGCAGATTAGGGGTTAATTGTGTATTGCAGGTGTCAGCGATATCGGGGGTGGCAGATTAGGGGTTAATAAGTGTAAGATTAGGGGTGTTTAGACTCGGGGTTCATATTAGGGTGTTAGATGCAGACTTAGAAACTGTTTCCCCATAGGAAGCAATGGGGCTGCGTTAGGAGCTTAACGCTGCTTTTTTGCAGGTGTTAGGTTTTTTTTCAGCCCAAACTGCCCCATTGTTTCCTATGGAGGAATCGTGCACGAGCACGTTTTTCAAGCTAGCCGCTACCGTAAGCAACGCTGGTATTGAGAGTTGAAGTGGCGGTAAATATGCCTTTACGCTCCCTTTTTGGAGCCTAACGCAGCCCTTCAGAGAACTCTAAATACCAGCGTTGTTTAGAAGCAGCGATAGAAAAAAAAAGACGCGTAGCTAACGCACCCCTTCGGCCGCAAAACTCTAAATCTAGGTGAGTGTGTCTTGCAAGGAGTGTTACCAGCTTTTAAGTATGTGAGAGTAATGTGAAAGTAATGCATACTTTAAAATTGAAAATAAAATATGCACTAAAAAATGTTATTGTTTAATTACATTAATAATAGCGATGCAACTATTTTGCAAAATCATTTTTCATGGAAAAATTAAAATCCCTATTGATATTATGTAGGAAAAAACTATTTAAGGTGCACAGCACAAACCGTAATAAAACTATGCTTCACATGAAAAAACAGCTGTCAAATTAGTATTTTTAGATTTAGTGCTGCCCTAGGCATTGAGAAATCTGCTGCCCATTATTTTTACTTTATATGTGAAGTCATAAATATATACCTATAAAACTGGAAAGCAAATGGCAGATCATTTTAATTTTATTTTAAATGTGTTATATACGGCCTATGTTTAAGAAATTAGTTAAGCCAATCCTTTATTTATATGTATATATATATATATATATGCACACATATTTATGTAATTATTATGATGTGGGAATTGAGAGTCTTATATCATACTCTAAAGTTTTTAAAAACATTAAATCAATTTATTCACAGCTTTTCAGAGTAAACAATCGCACTTTTCTAATTATCTAAAGAATAAGCTGGGGTTTAACATGCTCATAGTTAATTGAGACAAAAAAAGCCAGGTTTTTCAACAACTGTAGAAAACATAAAAAATCTTGTGTGGTCACAGCAAAAAAAAAAAAAAAACTAAAGTAGAAACAATTTGATCACAAGGTATTTATTTGCATGAGTAAGTGAAGAGGCATCTTTAAGATTTAAAACATGGGTAATTGGATTTTTTATTGAAGTGTTTAACTGGCCTGCAGTTTGTCAATGGCCAAACAGATAGACCACCAAGTAATGCCATTAAGAGAACTCTATTTACATAATTTATTATTGTCACTTATCTGATACAAGCTTCATTATCAATGGTAACTTTACAGGGTTAAAACCCATCAACCATTTACAATTGTAAATAAACATGTCACCTTTTGGCACATTGTCTGTTACTGTCACCAGCAAGGCATTGCCCTACAGATCATATAAGCTAATGATGAGTTTAATTTGTTAGGATGAAAGCCTCCGAATAAACAAAGCATCTCAAATTGTTTGCCTTGTTAGATCGCTTAAACAAATAAAGCTGATTGAGGAGTACAGACCCTACATGATTAGGAGAATATATTTTAATGACTATAATGCTAGAAAAAGATATCTTCTTGGGTAATGAGTTTCAGGCACTTCTTAAGGAACTGTTACATACAACAGGAAAAAAAACACATTTATTTATTGTTATTTAGCCCATTGGAAACATTCCAAGTCTCATTTTACTTGATTACACTTACGCACATCCTGCTAAAGAGAAATCCTTTCCCTATGCTATTAATTTATACAATTCATACATGAAAGCTCGTTATTCTTTCATAGGCTGTTTTTTGTTAAAACACAATAATGAGTAACAATGACTTCCAAAACTAAAAATGTAAATGCATATCAAAGGAACAACTTATTTGACAATGTATTTAAAAAAAAAACAAGTCTCATACACATATTTTTAATTTCTATTTATGAGAATTCTAAGAATACTTTTTAACTCATATTACTAGTTTTTGGGAAATGTCTGCATGATTTGTCTTATATATAGTATTTCATTGTTTTTTTGATGAAATAACTACAAAATTATGCTGAAGTTCTTTTGAACAAGTGTTCAGCATTATTTATTAATAAACTATGCCCTTGATTAAAAAAAAAAAGAAACAGACTTTGCCATGCAAAATAAGCATTAAAATGTCAGTTATTTTTAGCTTGCTTACCACACATATTTGGCCTTTTTGAGGATTAAATCTGCAGTAATCTGGAAGATCTGTTTTTTCCTGAAGAAACTACCAAAAAATAATAATAAGCAGCAAACTAGATATGTTCGAGACTGTGGTGAGCCTTTGGCATCAGTCTAATTTGTAATCTTATACACATTGCTCATAAAGTTAGAATTAAATCCCCCACAATTTTAATTAATTCATTAATTAACTTATTTGTTTATTTTTTTCTTCCTCCTCCCCATTCTCCTCTGTGCTTCCTGATTCCCACCCCTGAATGTGGTAAGATGTTTGAGCATGAATTACAAGGTTGCATTTACGATGATATTATTCCTACATTTGCAGAAAAATAAGATGAAACATTCAACAAAAATAAAAATCATAATGGCTAACAACCTCAGACATTTGTATTTGTCCACAGGCTGTGCCTGTTATGGACTTTCTGTTTGGCCGGCACTGATATATTGATATTCATGGCTGTTTAAATGATTTAGTTATGTACTATTCAGTACAAATGTTTTGTACAACTTATGGCAGTTTAATAAAGCTTGTTAAATAAAAAAAAACAACAATAATAAGTAGGCAATACGCAAGAAGAATCTTATTAAACTTTGATTCATTAATGAATATACCTTGCATATTTAATTGTGTTTGAAATTGTTTGTCTGGCCAAACTTTATTGTTCTGAATTGTGCTACATATGCTTTTTATTGTGAATTTATTTCTCTTTCTTTCTAGTTTATGAATATTTTTTATAAGTACTCAAAATTTCTTCAGCTACCAGGGCAAGTGCTCTGTAAACATTTATCCTTCTGCTACTCTTTGTACTGTCATCATCGCCATGGTGAAAAAAAAGCCAATCAGCATCATCAGAGCTTAGTTCACACGGGCAAAATATCTTTCTTTTTTACATAGAAATATGTGTTATTTTCTAGTCAGCTTTTTATAAATATATTTCATCACTTTCAAGTAATTTATTATATAAGTAACATGTCCCTTTAAAATGTTCAACTCAGTTCCTTGTTTTTATGCATTTAGGCCTAGATTACCAGTAATAACTCTCTTATTCTTGCACTTGTATTACAAGTTAAAAGTAAAATGTTAACACACAAGTGAAAGACTCAGGCACTCAAACATTGGGAAGTTGGATAGAATGACTGCACTAATTCCTTTTCCCCACTGACTTTTATGGGCTGCACTATAAAAACCTCTTCTGACTTTCGCTAACCTGAAAGTGTGCTAGGCTAACTGCACTAAATCCATTCATGAAAATAACATTTTATGGAAAAAACTCACCACAACATCCTAACTCAAAAATAACAAAATCCATGAAGATTTGTACCTGCCCCTCCTTACATCTACAAGTTGTGAATCACTCTCTTTTCATTATATATAGAAAAATCTTTATCTTGTAACGAATCACCTATTGCATAAAACAAGTCCCACTGTGTAGAATACCAGCATCATAAAAGGGCTTTCAAAATCTTACGGAATAAGAAAATAAAAACATAAATTTATTTTTAAATATTACTATTAAGTTTGGATTTCAGAATAACTTTGAGTTTTGGAATTCTGGGTTTGGGGATTTGTACCTTTACATATATTAATATTACTAAAGGATAACTGTTTCATATCCCTTTAAGGTCAATGAATTCCACATGCTGGGACTAAGTGTAGGTAAAAAATCCCAATCACACCTCAAGAACAACTAGTACACTATAACAAAACAGACATGACAACATTTTGCAATTACAAACATTTATATAAGCTATTTTGCATCTTTCTCTGGTAATGGGCTGGTAATTGTTGTTTTTCCACATTGCTAGAGGTTGACATTTGATGTGTCAGATATCATGTATCAGGTTATTTTATTTATCTATTTATATTTGCTTTTAAAGTATCCCTCATATAACCAAAGGTAGCTTGGCAATTATGAAAAGATATCTTGAAATCCTGCCCCTTGTTTATATAACTTGAGGTATATAATTTGCAACCCTGTAGTAATGATACACTGTTGTAGTATGGAGGTAGAAATGAGTTACAAGTCAAGGCTAAAGGACAACATATTGTTGAAAGACAAGTACAAAGTGGAACATTATCTGAGTGGAGGAACTGGAGAGAATAGGTCAGCATACTTGTGTATAGCCTCCACTATGTCCAAAATATTTTTAAATTCACTGGTAAGATGACACATTGCAAAGCAATATTGTAAAAAAGTTATTTTGCTTCAGTAGTAATTCAGTAAGATTAATTATTGAAAACACTTCTTTGTCTTGTTAGGGAATGAAGCTCTGGTATTTGTTGGACACATACCAAAGAGATTTCTTACTTGGGAGGGCTTGGGTTTAAACCCCCTGTCCAATTTAATTATCCTAGTTGCTTAAATGAGTACTGGAATTAACCAATTAGCAAATTCATTTATTGATATTACTAAAGAGAAATATTTAAGGTATGCAATGGTTACACACAATATAGGAATATATATATATATATATATATATATATATATATATATATATATATATATACATATACACATACATATATGCATACATACACACACACACACATCTACCACTGGTACATATAGTACATACTGTTATATAATGCACTTGGGTATCAAGATGCAAGATTATGAATCAGAATAATAAATACTTAAAGGAACATTAATACCTTGTATTTTCAAGTCTTGGTATAAAATAACATATCAGCCAAGTCTAAACATTTATAACACAAATTAGCATTTTGTTTGCTGTAACTTTCTCCAATAGCCAAAGTTGCCTTATTTGGATGAGCTAATCCAGGCTTGAGTGTGCAGATAACAAGGCTAATATGTTAGTATAAAGTGAATATTTTTGCCGATGTTATCTGTTAAAGCCAATTGGTTGTAGATATATAACAGTTATTCTAGCCAGCACTAATTTTTAGAGCTAAATTACCCGAAAAGGGAGCAAAATAAATAATGAAAATACATTGCAATGTTGTTTTAATATGCATAATTAATTCTTTTATATTAAAATCTCAAGATGTTTAATGCACCTTTAAGTAAAAATATAATATGTTGTTTCATAAAATCTTTCTACTCAGCCCAGCAATCTGTCTGAAAGTTTAAGTTTAATCATTTCTAACTATAAACTTTTACCTATTATTTTGGTACTTAAAATATTTATAATAATTTTTACCTCTTTTTTGCAAAGAAATAATCTATTAGCTTTCTAAAATATTCCTGAATGTATATTCACGCCATATAATAAACGTATGTTCTGCTGCTTATATTCCTTTACTGATAATAAAGTAATATATTTATAATATTCGAATTATTTATAGTAATAATATATTTAATGATTTTTTTATTACCCCTTTCCCAAATCCTGTACCTGCCCGAATCCACTAATTTATATTAAAGAAAGTAGTACAAAAGATGGCAATGCTTTGAAATACACAATTACCCTTCTAAACGTACTTTGGTAGGAGATGTTTTTTTTGCCCTCTCTTTTATCTCTAATAGCATTAAATGGACATAAAACTGACTGCAATACATTATGGCTGTAATGCACTATTTGCTTGACTATACCTAAATGTATAATGACAGTTCTGAGTGATGTTGCACTGCTGGTCTGGGGCTGAGCCAATTAGGAGCGGCATATGTGTATAGCACGTGTTCAGTTTTCTGTTGAGCATATTACATTGCAATGTAGGTGTCTCTTCTTCACATCCAGAAACTAAAGTGTGAGATAAACAATTCACAAGCTAAAATTTGCCTTTCTAAAATTCTTTGAGGTATCTCACAGTATTGAGGAGACTTCTGAGGTAATATCGCTAGAGTGGAGATCATCAGGCCTATAGTATATGCAGTCAATAGCCCAATGAAATTATCTTACTTTACAGTATATTTAGTCTTACTTACGAACCACTGAAATAATCAAATTTAATTTAAAGGGATACTAAACCGAAATGATTTCTTTCATTATTGTGACTGGGCATGCAATTTTAAACAACTTTCTAATTTACTCCTATTATCAATTTTTTGTAGTTCTCTTGCTATCTATATTTAAAAAGCAGGAATGTAAAGCTTAGGAGCCATACCCATTTATGGTTCAGAACCTGGGTTACGCTTGCTTATTGGTGGCTAAATGTAGCCACCAGTAAGCAAGAGCTATCCAGGGTGCTGAACCTAAAATGGGCCGGCTCCTAAGCCTTACATTCCTGCTTTTTTTATGCAATTCTACTTTTTTTTCCTGCTAGACTCAATACACGGACACACCTTTAAAGGGACATGATACCCAAATGTTGAAGCACTTGAAAGTGATGCAAGACACTTATAAAAAGCTGACTGAAAACTATCACCTAAACATCTCTATGTAAAAATAAAGATATTTTACATAAAAAAAATTCCTCAGTAGCCACATCCCATTGCAAAGGGACTTTAAGCAGCCAATCAGGATGCTAGTCCCAGGAATTACAAGGGAGTGTGCATCTTGCATGTGCAGCACAATCATGTTATTTCCCTCCTCAGTTTAAGGAAGTTTGTGGTCAAATCTCACAGGATTTCAGTGAAATCTAATGAGATCACAGTAAAGGAAAAGGTGACATCAGCACTGCCGAAGCTGATTGGCTGTTGTTATTCAACATACAGCTGATAGCAGCTGAAGGATAACTCTTCACAGAGCACTTACTAATATAAACTTAAATGGACACTGAACCCAAAATTTTTCTTTTGTGATTCAGATAGAGCATGACATTTTAAGCAACTTTCTAATTTACTCCTATTAGCACATTTTCTTCATTCTCTTGGTATCTTTATTTGAAATGCAAGAATGTAAGTTTCGATGCCGGCCCATTTTTGGTGAACAACCTGAGTTGTTCTTGCTGATTGGTGGTAAATTCATCCACCAATAAAAAAAAGTGCTGCCCAGAGTACTGAACCAAAAAACCCAGTTTAGATGCCTTCTTTTTCAAATAATGATAGCAGAAGAACTAAGAAGGAGTAAATTATAAAGTTGCTTAAAATTGCATGCTCTGTCTGAATCACGAAAGTATAAATTTGGGTTCAGTGACCCTTTAAGAATTTTTGAGGTAAAATATTTTCTTTTTTTAAATAGAGATGTTCAGGTGATATTTTTATTGTCAGATGTTTACAGTTATGCTGCATCACATTCAAGTAATGTAGCATATGGGTAAACTGTCCCTTTATGTTTATTATTTATATTTTACATATAAAGTTTGACAGTGATGCTCTTAATTAAGTATTAATTATTCTACAAATAATATATTTTTATTACACCTCGGCCCTTGGAAGAACTGTATGTACTCGGATACTGATGGTGTTTTTTCCATGTGCACATCATCTGTAGTAATTTAACACTGAGTTCATTATATTTTAAAATGCAATAGGTTTGCAAAACACCCCAATATTTACTTATATCACACAACTGTTCAGAATAAGCTTATAAGTGGAAATTTGATCAACAAAGTCGAACAACATGATATATAGAAGAGTCTTCATAGTGTTTTAAGAGGTTCCTCAGGGAGTATAAAGTAGACAACATAGACTTGTTTTCTTCCTGTCAAGGAAATAAAACATCCTCTAATTCCAGGTTCAACCCATTCTGTCACTCTTCACTGTGAACAAATTTCTTACCTGGCTTTAACTGAGAACGGCCTAAGTGGTTGTCCCCTGGGAAGAAGAGTTGCTGGCTAAAGCTTTCTCTCTCTGAGCCACCAAACCAAATTTGTTGCAGGATTATTTTCAGAGCAATTAGCTAAAGAACTTTTCATTGACTGGAATTTATTAACAAGTTGTTCAGGCCACCTGCTTCTCAAATTACAAAACAATTTAAGTCTCAAGCAAATGTTTACAGAAGCTGGAATAAGGAAGCTATTCTATATATCCATGACAAAACAATCTCATGATTCGTGTCTGCAAGAGGCACATACACACTATAAAAAAGAACTTTGTTTTTTCCCCCAAACTTACATACTTTTTTCTTTTTGTCACTGTGTAAATAAATCTATACATTTAGACAAATGTGTTTCTGTTTTTATTTTCATTTATTACATATGCTGTGACAAAAATACTCCTCTTTTTGGAAAATTGTTCTGGTATCAGCTTAGACACATAAGCCTCTGTTTAGCAAATCACAGACAACAAGGTTCCCAAACAATCGAACAAGAGCAAAGTCAGAGTTTTTTATATCTGATGCCTCTGAGGTGGTGGAAAGGTTGACAAGTCTGATGACTACCAATTCATAAGGGATTTAAAGGCGATTTAAATGTTGTGCGAGTGTGGCATCTACCTTCCATACTTAACTGTAACCATAAATAATGACAAGGCAACCAGATGGAGGTAAGAACATGTAGGTCAATTTTATTAATAAGAGGCACTCCTTGTATGATTTAATTTAAAGCATCAAGGCCTTCTCCAAACTCTTAACTTTTTCCATTTACCTAAGTACGGTTGAGCGGCAATGTCTAACCCTATATAAACCCATATGAAGCGGGAAGCAGCCCCCCAGGCAAACGGAAACAAAGCGGAGCCCGGCTACAACGCTGTACCAGATAGAAGGTTAAATACTCAAGCTGTTCGGTCCTCCGCAACCCAGGAGGCGCTTTCCCCAAGCACACGCCTGGGTACATCACGCCCCCTGCAATGGCCGTCACTCCTCCCCGCTTTCTATCTGCCGCCTGGGATGCTACCACCCGCCTTTAGGGTGTAATAACGCTCAAACCTTATTGGACCCTCAGCCCATTCAGGCGAACACCAAGACGGAACTGGGGGGAGCTGAAAATCATTAAGTGCCCTGGCCTTACCCAAAGACTAAAGGTTGACTTACCCTGTCCGGCCCCAGGGGAACTGCCTCTTAATTAATTACTACTAGCTAATTGCCGCTGGAAAGGGCTGGGTGGGTGGGTGGGTGAAGATTCCTGATGTTTCTGAACAGAAAGAGGGCCTCAAACTCCCAGAATCCCCTTCTTATCTGTGAGTAGAGACCCCTCCCTTAGATCTGCAACATTGTTGCAATCTAACACTGAGCTCCACACACACTCCTCCTCCCTGCAACCTTAACCCTTAAGACGCTCCAGGCTGATCTAGGGCCCTGCACTTACATAACGTGCAGCAAGTATGATCCATAGAAGCTTCAGTTGCTCGATAAATGGAGCAGACAATCTTCTTGAAATAGAAAAGTACTTAAAACACTGGCGTACAAGTAAAGCCATGGCCTTTTTATTTTTAGACAATCTGCAGCAATAATTTTTAAACATACACAAAACAAAACCTTGCTCCTTGGTGTTTACTATACAGTATAATGTAATCCTAAGTAAAGTTAGGGGGCTGGTACAAACCAAGTACAAAAACTTCAAAACAAAATAGAAAACAGGCCTAGAAACGTTATACAGTTCAACATCAGCATGTTTCTGTCTCCCAGGTTCTGTTTTATAGCCCCAGCATACACTATTTAAAGGGACATCAAACACAAATTGTATACTGCAAAACAATGTTTTAAGTTTTTTCTTGTCACTGATTTCCATGTCCCCCAGAATGAAAGAACCCTTGCTTTCCAATCATAAACAAATAAGTAGATATAACATGAACTCTGTTTGCACATGTGTAGTTAAGGAAAGAGTCTGGGGTAGTTTGTCCTATTATATTCCCTTAATGGGGTATAGCACTTTTTCAGATTAATAATCTGCCGCCCCCAACATCACCGCCACCTACATAATGTTATTAACCCCTAATATGCCGCCCAACGTCGCGGCTACCTACCTACAGTTATTAACCCCAGTTCTGCCGCTCCTGATATCACCACCATTATATGAAAGTTATTAAACCCTATTCCGCCGCAACCCCAACATTGCCGCCACTAAATAAAGGTATTAACTCCTAAACCTCTGGCCTCCCTCATCACTACCACTAAATAAACCTATTAACCCCTAAACCACCAGCCCCCCACATTGCAACAACCTAAATTAAACTATATTAACCCCTAAATCTAACCCTAACCCTAACGTAACCCTAACCCTAACTCCCCCTAACTTTAACATAATTAAAATATAGCTAAACTAAAGTTACAATTTTTAACTAAATAATATCTGTTTAAAACTAAATACATACTTACCTGTGAAATAAAATCTAAGCTAGCTACAATATAACTAATAATGTATATAAATATATATGGATGTATTTCTTTACATATGTATATATGTATTTATATGTGTATATATGTATTTACAGACATATATACACATATAAATACAGCTATTTATATGAATAGAAATACATACATATATCTCATTGCAATTCTGTGCTCGTGTTTGTGTGAGCTGGCAGCTGTTATTTTTTATTGTTCAAAACAAGGCTCCATTAAAGTTTATGGGGGACTTCACAAAGTCTTTTTTATGCGAGAGGATGTGACCACAAGAGCGCAAGCATTTTACTTGTGACCTGTAATGCATGTGCAACTGGGTACGAGATGGTAAAAAAAGTTGAACACAGATAAAGCACTCCCAAGAGCGCAAATTTGCAGTCCACTCATAATCTAGCCCTTATGGAGTAGTTACTATTCTTTTGTTGATTTGCATAGAAGTTTAATGTCCCTTTAACAGGCATTTCAATAAACAGACATTTATTCCTTTTAAATTTGTATCTAATACTAAATATATATTTATATATACAGAATAATATTAACATCTAAACTACCTTGCATTCTTGCTGCCATTGCAAAGAATATTTTTCATATGACGACTTTTCATTAAAAACTGATAATCCACCTTAAAAAACAAATAGGTACAGAAAATGTGAGGTAGGAGGGGGGGGGGGGTAAACAGATAAATTAGTTAAAAGTATTAATCCATGTCTCCCTGACATGGGTGGAACAATAAGTGGAACAAGTACAAATTTCAGATATATTTTACAGTAAAAGAAGCTATTAGCACATATAGGTAAGTATCCTTGCTTGCTTTCCCCAGAAGTACTCTGTATACATTGTTAAAAAGCTTCAGGGTAACATATGCAAATTAGATATACAATATCTCATGCCTTTTGCTTCCAGTACCATGTTTAGCCACAAAAAATACCCTTAAAGGGACATAATACTCATATGCTAAATCACTTGAAACTGATGCAGTATAACTGTAAAAAGCTGACAGGAAAATATCACCTGAGCATCTCTAGGTAGAAAAGGAAGATATTTTACCTCACAATTTCCTCAGCTCAGCAGAGTAAGTTCTGTGTAAAAAATATATTTCAGCTGCAGGTAAAAAAAAAAACAAAAAACGAAGAAATGAACAGCAGCCAATCAGAATCAGGTCATGGACTCTTTTACTTTGATCTCATGAGATTTCACTTAACTCTCATGAGATTTCATAGTAAACTTCCTTAAACTGAATAGGGAAATAAGATGAGTGTGCACAAAGTCCTTTGCAATGGGGTTTAAATACTTAGTACATTTTGATGTAAAATATCTTTCTTTTTTACATAGAGATGTTCAGGTGATATTTTCTAGTCAGCTTTTTACAGCTATACTGCATCATTTTCAAGTGTTTTAACATTTGGGTATCATGGCCCTATAAGGGGTGGATGAAGCAAAAACAAACCCACTTCTGGACAGCTGTTTTGAGCTTATTAGCTCTAATCAACAGAAGATAGGTTTGATTTGCGGTGAAGCTCAATTAAAGAGCAAAATCAATATTCATTCAAGTTATTGTGGAGATAAAAGCAAGAGATTGAAATTCTCTATTTCATAAAAGTAAGAGCCATGGAATTATTGTGTAAGCAATTAGCATATCTAGGCAAGTATCTCCACTTGCTTTTCCCCAAAAGTACTCTGAATACATTGTTACCAATAATAAATTTGGGTTTTTAGCAAGGATTAATAGATGAGAAACTAAGGGACTACATGCAAACCCCACATCCTAAGGTACATTTATTATACACAGTTGCTAAGATCCACATCTTCCAGGGAGACCTATTGTCTCTGCCAGGGGCTCCCTCCTACAGCCAATAGCTCAATACATAGATATATTCCAATGGACATTTAAAAACACTAAAGCCTACTTAAAGGACACAATGGACCTATTACTCCAAATGAAATCATTAAAGATGAAACCATGAGACATTCTAGTCACCATAGACGTTTATAGTCTATATACTATTATACCACATTCACAAGGACTGAAGGCAATTAAACACAACTTGTTGAATATTTGATCTCATTAATTGAGCTATGCTTAGCCATCAATTATTTTCGATTTAAATAAAACTTTTACTTACAACTCTCTGGGACAGCCATGGGGTCAGATATGGCCCCCCACATATGTAGGATGACCATATTGCTGCTTTAAAACAGGACACATATACAAAATACATATGTCAGGGTTCTTATAATGGAAGATTATTCAAAACATTTCTTTCAAAAGTGTCCTGTTTTAAAGTGTCAATATGGTCACCCTACACATATGTTAGCATGTATATTGCACACTTTGAAGAAAAATATGTCCCCCGTTGAAACAACAAAATGTATATTTTTATAAACATTGCATAGATGATGTGTTTTTAATTTGGAGGGGCACAGAAGAGTCCCTAAATGACTGGTATCACAGCCTTAAAGGGACGTAAAACCCAAAATGTAATTTACTTCTGTTATCTAGTTTGCTTCATTCTCTTGGCATCCCTTGTTAAAGGAGCAGCATTGCATTACTTGGAGATAGTTAATGCATAAGGTGAAGGCATATATGTGCTGCCACCAATCAGCAGCTTCTGAGCCTACCTAATTATCCTCTTCAGCAAAAGGTGCCAAGAGTACAAAACAAATTAAATAATATAAGTACATTGGAAAGTTGTTTAAAATCACATGCTCTTTCTGAATCATGAAAGAAAAAAAATGGGTTTCTTGACCCCTTAACAACATCAAGGAGCACAGATTACCAACAACTTTGTTCCACAAAGAGACTGAGCGCAATTATCTTTTAAGAGCAGACAGTTGTCACCCTCCATCTATACTATAATTGCGTTTGTAATGTCCATCACCGTCGCCAGTTGCGCACGCATCCTCAATGGAAGCTGCATCCAGGTGAATTCCAAAAATGGCAGGGTGGTGAAAGAATCCACCTCACCACCCTGTCATTTTCGGAATCCACTGGGATGCAGCGAAGGCAAACTGAGCATTACAAAAAAACAAACAAAAAAAACAACACTGCCCGCACGAAGTAAAAGAAAAAAAAACTAACCTACCACACAAAGTATTAACACATACACCACAAACCCACACATCGAAAAATAATAAAGTAATTAACCCCTTAATCCCTTAACCGTCAACCACCAACATCGCAATAAACCAAATTACCGTATTAACCCCTGTTCCAGGCGGTGAAGTCTTCTTCCAAGCGGCAACCTCTTCTTCCAGGAACTATCCGACGTGGAGCGGAGGGCGGAGCTGAAGACTGATGACCGCAGAGCTGAAGACTGGAGACCCTGGAACTGAAGACTGGCGACCCTGGAACTAAAGACTGGCGACCGCGGAGCCATGGAGTGTGGAGGATCCTTTTCGTACGATCGCCGCTGTACACAGAATAGTGAAATCAAGGTACGCGATTAAAGATGGCGTCCCTTGAATTCCTATTGGCTGATTTGATTCTTCACATTCAAATCAGCTAATAGGATGAGAGCTACTGAAATCTTATTGGCTGTACGAAGAGGATCCTCCACGCTACTTACTGTTACGGGGGACTTTGTGTATTTTTAATGTAAAAGAGCTGTTTATCTTGGCGCAATGCCCTGCAAAAAGCCCTTTTAATGGTTACTGGCAGTTTATTCTTAGATTAGGGGGTGTTTTTATTTTTGGGGGGGATTTTTTATTTTCATAGGGATTAGGTTTAATTTTGTAAATTTTGGTAATTTGTTTTTTTATTTTCTGTAATATTAGATTTTTTTTATTTTCTGTAACTTGGGGGTTAGACTTAGTTTTTTTTTAAAAAAAAATATATATTTTTTTTATTAGGGATGGGCAGCAAAAGAGCTGAATGCCCTTTTAAGGGCAATGCCCATACAAATGCCCTTTTCAGGGCAATGGATAGTTTAGGTTTTTTAGTGTTAGGTTTATTTATTTTGGTGGGTTTTATATGTTAGGGGGGACTTAGAATTTTGGGTAAAAGCAAAAGATCTGTTTAACTTAGGGCAATGCCCTACAAAAAGTCCTTTTAAGGGCTATTGGTAGTTTAGCATTAGATTAGGGGTTGTTTTTATTGGGGGGGGGGGGGATTTTAATAGGGATTAGGTTTTATTTGTTTATTTTTTTCTGTAGTTCAATTTTTTTTTATATTAGCACAGACTGAGAGGGGAGAGAGAGCAAAAGAGAGGGGAGAGAGAGAGCAAAAGAGAGGGGAGAGAGCGCAAAAGAGAGGGGAGAGAGAGAGTGCAAAAGAGAGGGGAGAGAGAGCAAAAGAGAGGGGAGAGCAAAATAGGGGAGAGGGAGAGCAAAAGAGAGGGGAGAGGGAGAGCAAAAGAGAGGGGAGAGGGTGAGCAAAAGAGAGGGGAGAGGGTGAGCAAAAGAGAGGGGGGAGAGAGAGCAAAAGAGAGGGGGGAGTGAGAGCAAAAGAGAGGGGGAGAGAGAGCAAAACAGAGGGGGAGAGAGAGCAAAACAGAGGGGGAGAGAGAGAAAAAGAGAGGGGGAGAGAGAGCAAAAGAGAGGGGGGAGAGAGAGCAAAAGAGAGGGGGGAGAGAGTGCAAAAGAGGGGGAAGAGAGCGCAAAAAAGGGGGTAGAGTGTGCAAAAGAGAGGGGGGAGAGAGAGCAAAAGGGATGGTGAAAGAATCCACCTGGATGGATTCTTTCACCACCCTGCTTTTTTCGGAATCCACCTGGATGCAGTGTAAAAAGAGCAGGGTGGTGAAAGAATCCACCTGGATGCAGTGTAAGCTGCATCCAGGTGGATTCTTTCACCACCCTGCCATTTTCAGAATCCACCTGGATGCAGCTTACACTGCATCCAGGTGGATTCTTTCACCACCCTGCCATCCAGGTGGATTCTGAAAATGGCAGGGTGGTGAAAGAATCCACCTGCATGCAATAGCATAAGCTGCATCCAGGTGGATTCCGAAAATGACAGGGTGGTTCTATCACCACAATAGACTGCCCTACCGAAAATGGCAGGGTGATTCCGTCACCACAATAGACTGCCATTCCGAAAATGGCAGGGTGGTTCGGTGGTTCCATCCCCACAATAGACTGCCCTCTGGGCAGGCTTTCCCACTAGTCACTAATAAGAAGGATTTCCAAGTCTCAATTCACCAACACATTAAGAAACAATATAGATAAGTATATAAAGCAATACAACTAATGGAGATGAGGAAAAAGTTCCTACAGTCAGGATAAGTACATGATCTAAAAATGTTTCACAAGCACTTGTATTACAAGTTTAAAGTATAATGTTTGCTTGCAAGCTAAACCCAAAGCACACTGGACTTCAGGACTTCATATATCGCACCCATGTTAACTTCTTCTCCCCATAGACTTCAATGGAGTGACCTTTAAAAAACAAAATTAACACTTATTGCTTGCTCGCTGACCTGACAGCGCATTCGACTAAAACCCAAAGGTAATTGTGAATATTTTATATTCCAATGTTCTGCAAAAAATTATTTTCACTTTAAAATGTATATTTATACATAGATACTATAAATATATATATATATATATATATATATATACAATACATATATATATATATATATATATATACACACACACATTTATAAATATATATTAAACAGCCTGTTGAGAGCTGAGAAACGAGTTGCATAATTTTTTAACTGTTAATGCATTTTTTTTAAAGTTTTAATCTAGTTAACTTTAACTTAGAAAGCTCCTTTAAATGCCTGCAATAAGGAACTCCAACAGAAGAGTGTACCTGAGTAGAATGTCAGCTGGAGACTAGAATACCCAACATGCCCTTTTGCACTATTACTCCTATAGTGCCAACAACATTGTGATTTACCCACTTTTTTAAAGCTTGTCACTTTATAAAAGTACAGTCTACATTATGAGATGCACTTCTATGCTTGATTTCCAGGGATACTCAAGGTTGGCTTTTATATTTGCCAGAAAGAACCACCTGATTCAGTCAGCTGGTGACTGTGACATCCAGCCTGCTTTACATGCACTATTGTTTTGGTAGTGCCATCCTGATTGTGACAAATTGTATTTACGAGCACAGTTAAATGATAAGCCATTACAAGTGGATAGTTAATGCTACCACAAGCTCTCCATAGCACTTTGCAAATGTCTCCCAATTGCCCCCAAAATATAGAATAGATCCTTTTTATTAATAAAATATATGAACATTTTTTAAATGGGGGATGTGGGGTGTTAGAAAAAAAAACGGCACTGAAAAGTGCCTTTACATTACTGTGTATGGGACTGTGTTATCAATGGAAATATATATATGTATATACTAGTATACATATATATTTATGTGTTAATTTATGTATATACACATATAAACACATTAATATACATATATATTTTAGATATGCTGCCCAACACTGCGCGACTTACCCCCTTCACTGTGCTAGGAGCCTATGGAAGCATGCTCTCGTGAGCGCAAATCTGCTGTGCATTGGTATTACAAGTAGAGCGAAAATATTGCGCTCCACTCATAATCCAGGCCTAAATTTCCAAAAAGCCACATTATGCACCCATTCTCTAAGATCTTGGCTCACAACACTTTCAAACAAATATCAACATTCATAATCAATTGCCACACATGACATTGTTGCCAAGTGAACGTAATAGATCTCTCAGTAATCCTTACGAGACACAACACGTCATCATTACACATCCCACGGATATGCTCAATAAGGGCAGCCGCATGTTAACACGCTCACACAACATGTTTAGGAAGGTCACATGCTGTTTTTATACTTATTTGTCTGAGGAAGGGGAATCTGTATATCCCTGATATGTCACTATTAAACATGTTCACTTTTTGAAAATTCTGTGAGTGACCGGTAGTGGTCTTCTTATCTTCATCCTGGCGGCAGTCTTCTTATCTTGATCCATCTTGTTTTCTTCAGTCCCCGATGCTATCTTCATGCGGTCAGCACCCGCTCACTGAATTTTGAATGTGAGGTACCCCCTTTATATAGGGGTACCCTTGCATCCCTATTTGTTGATTTTCAATTCCAAATTCAAATCAGCAAATAGAAAAAGCGTTCATTGTATTGGCTGATTTAAATTTGAAATGAAAAAACAGCCAATAGGAATGCAAGGGTACCCCATATTTAACCTCTTAAGAACATATGACGGAATTTTTCCGTCATAAAACAATTGAGCAAACTGAAAGCTGTGTCCTTAAAGGGTTAAAGGGAATACCTCCCATTCAAAATTTAGTGTGGTGCTGGTAACAGCTTGAAGAGGACATCAGGGATGGAAAATAAGAAGAATAAAGATAAGAAGATAGCAGCCAGGATGAAGATAAGAAGACAGTCGCAGGGATGAAGATAGGTGGACCTCCTCCGGGATGAAGCTGGACCACTGCCGGGATGAAGATGGAGTGCCGCCGCACAGATTTATCTTTGGTGAGTACCATGTTTTGGGTTTGGTGTTAGGATTTATTTGGGTGGGGGATTTTTTTAGGACTTTTCAGTGGGCTATGCAGCGGGTTAGGGATTAGTAGAGTGGGGGACTTATGTCAATTTGTGTTAGCATGCGAGTATGGGTGTTAGTTTTTTTCCCCACATTTCTCTCTCCTTTGAAGTCTATGGGAGAGTACATTAACGTGGTCGCAATATTGTAACTTCTGCTCCTTGCACGCATTGGATTAGCATGGGAGCAAAAAATATTTACTTTCAACTTGTAATACTCATGTTACAAGATGCACACAAAGAGCAGAAGTCGAGCAGAGTTAACGTGCGAGCAGAGTTAAACTAGCTCTAAATCTGTATTCTGCAGTAGTGACTGGTTAAATGAAATGGCTTGTGTGCAGCTGCAGGACCAACAAATACATTTGATTTATTTCTTAGGCCTGAAATTTGTATGGGATACACAGTAATTATTCCCATTATTTCCCATATGCTTAATTTTTTATTGCCATTAATCATATGTATATGATGAGTAGTTTTTTTGTATAATTGCTGTGGCTTTCATGGAGTGCAAAAAAGAGTGTCCTATTTTGCCCGTATAAAATATGCGTCTGTTTTACATTGCAAACTCCAGACTTTCGACTGTTCTAGGTCATTAATCATCTCTCTCGCCCACAAACACATTGGGCTAAAACTGTTTAGCTTCCCTTTTGAGGACCCAGAAGGCTATAATGTATTTTTCTGAGTAATATTCGTTGCCCACTTTTACACTGATGTCTCCTTTTATTTTATAAACACAGAAAGGGGCAATATAACCACGTTAGATGAAGTAAAGGCGTTCTGCCATCACAATTTTTGTCAGATTGACCTTCAAATAACTTTTCCTTTTAGCTGGTGTACAAGTCAGCAGCTGAAATCATCACAGACTGCTGAAAATATGAGCATAAAAAGTTCAGAAGGAGTCTAAATTCAGAGAGTTCAAGAATGAAATAAAGCTTTAACTTATACAATAGTGATTACATAATTACTTGTATTGTTCTATAAATCAGTTGCAATAGCAACTTATATGATCCAGTTGGGACATGTATTTTGTTACAAATATAAATTACTCTTGACGTTTACAGTACATAGCCTGCACTCTTCATGGTATTACTTCAATTTAAAAAATTTGTACCATATGGTATTTTTATGTAAAACAGCAGACAGGTTAACTCTAAGTGATGCGTTTAGAATCTTATTGATTTGGACAAGTACAAGTATACTTCATGTTTTCTGAGTCATTCTCACTAATTTTTTAGGTCAATGGTTATGCACATTAGTTAAAGATAAATATCTTGAAAGAAAACAAATACCATCAATTTATCCCAGGAGGACATGGAAGCAAAAACTAATGTGGATAAAAATGTTCTGAATAGGGGAAATTATTGCTATAATTAGTTTACATATAAATGACTTAATTACCTGAAAATATTTCTTGGTAAAATGTTAATCTATGTAAATAAATATTAAATGTAAATAAATATTCCATGTAAATAATGATACATAAAGAATAATCACAATAAGTACTTTTCTCTGGTTGTAAGCAAACTTTATGGAACAGATTCTCGTTAACAGATTTGGGACAAAGTCATGACACATTGTTCCCATTAGCTTACTAAAACTAGTGTCCAACATTTTAATTAAATATTCCTGCAATTAAACTAGTAGTTAATAAATAGAATAGTCTCTTAGCAAACTTGGTAAAGGAAAACTACAGTATAGAAAGTCAAATATGCATAAAAACAATTTTCTCTCTATTCACATTTACAAATCCCCCACATAAAAAAAAAAAAAAAATTAGAGTCAAACTGTACTCCATTTAAAAAAAATTCGAGTCAACTTGCACTTAGAGCCTATTTTGTTCTTTTCTAGACTTAGGTAGCATGCAATAACTGATATAAGTTGGGTAATATTAAGTTAATACTATGGAAGTGCATGGCAAATTAAAATCAGGTTTTTATGTTTGAAAAACATTACTATTTTATCGTTAGGAAGTATTTATTAAAATAACAGCAGCATCTGTTTGCCATATTTATGCTTCATTTCCCTTACATCCTTTTTAGTATTTTCTTCATTGTTGTTTCTTTTATAAGTATAGCCATGGGAAATGTCAATTTTATTATATTTTTACACATTTCATTAAAAAAGGAAAATAATCTCTACTGGGGAATCATTCTTTAAAGATAATGTAATGTTATCTTTATTTTAGTGAGTAATAATTTTTTTTGTATTTTACTGGATGCAATGCTTGTTAGGCCATAAACGTAATTAATTAATTATTTATTATTATTATTATTATTATTATTATTATTATTAACCCTTTAACTGCTGAGCCATTTCCATCCACGAGCTGAGCTGTTTTGGAGTTTTTAAATGTTGCTCTCATTTAAACCCAACTGTATGTAATTTTTCAGTGAGAAACTCACATAAATTATGAATTGTTGGGGTTTTTTTCCGCAGACCCAGCAGATTCACACTATACTATTAGTTCATGTATATGTCATGACACTTGAAAACTCAACAACAAAATATGTAAACAAAATGTATATTTTTATTAAAAGTTTAATAAACAAGATTGTAAAAAAATAGTTTTTTTTGTTTCCTAAACTCTGTTATAAAAGGAAGGAGTTATCCTCATAAAAAAGGCCGTTTGGGTATATGTAGATAACTTTGATGTGCACATAAGGGTTCTCATGAGCCTCTGCTTAAATAAATTCACATTTACACAGTGATCACCTACTATAAAAACCTGTATTAGGGCTTTATTTAAAGAGGGGTTTCTGAGTGTTAAAACAAAGGGTTCATGGAGGTCTGTAGGCCTTTTTGACGACCTGTTATTACAGAACCCAAGTCTGCAAATAGTTTTTGGAATTGTGCATTTTTTAATTTTATTTTTATTATATCTGTGTGCTTTGATATTTAGGGGCCAAATTATCAAAGTGCGAGCGGACATGATCCGCTGTAGCGTATCATGTCCGCTGCACATCAATAAATGCCAACAGCATACACTTTCGGCATTTATCATTGTACAAGCATTTCTCGTGAAATGCTTGTGCAATGCTGCCCCCTGAAGGCTCGCATGGGAATAGATGCATATGGATGCATTCGGGCCTTGATAAATCAGCCCCTATACACTCAATACACCAATACACTTTGATCTTAAAGTGAAAGTAAATTTTGGTACATACGAATACTGCTTTAGTTTAATCTACTAACAAATATTGTAGTCGCTAACTTTTTTTATTTTACCGATTTTAAAATATTTATATAAATACGATCCTACTCTTATGATGCTTCCTCCACTCCCTCGCTTTGTTCCGGAATTTCTGATTCTTACTGATATCTTTGGTCCAATCCGCCGTATGCGTAACTAAGCGTGCGCGTTCTCGAGGTCTTAATTTATGCGCATGCGCAAAGTTATGATCTCAGCTGAGATACATAATAACAATGAGTCACTACATTTATTGTTTAGTATCTTCGCTGAGATTATCCGGACAGCGTAGTTCTTAGATGTCGTAACGATTTGATCTAATATTTTATTCATTCATTTCAAATGTTACTTGCAATACTCTATAACTATTATATATATATCTATATAACGATTTGATAATGTTTCATTCTACTGTTATTTTATTTTTAATTACTCTATATACTGTTTGCAAATATAAAAAAAAAAGTATTATGATTAGTAATAAACATCTATAACGGTTTTATTATAAGAATGAACATATGTCAGTGCCAATCAACAATGAATTTAGAGCCTAACCTTATAACATTTTATTTAAAAGGTACATACAATTTGAACAAATATATATATTTATAATAATATATATATATATATATATATTTACTGTATATATAATATTGAGCAAATATATTATGTTAACCCTAAGGCTTATTGTAAACTATATTATAGAAAAATGTTAGATTGAAATTTTGTTAAAAAACCATTGTGGTCTGAGTGATCATAAAACAGCTATTATACTTCTCGTTCCTAAGTATTTTTAAAGGCCTCCTCACTGTCTTCTTTGTATTTTATTTTAATGTTTGGTGCACAAATGCTTGTCTAACTTCTCCACTGTAAAACTAATAACCTGCTGGCTAATCTGAACCAAGGTTTCCCATTTTAGATGAAAAAAACCCCCAAACAATATACTTACTGAACATAAACAAGATATATAGCGATATAGGTATGATCACTAGCTTTGTGTAAGAAATATTACGATAGCTAGGGGATTCCCTTTCCAAATGTGCATGCGGCCTTCGTGAACGAGCTTGGAGAGACAGAGACAGTTTCGAGTTAGCTGCATGCGCATTACAAGCCGTGGGCAGTTATCGTAGCGAGCTAGACGCCAGTGGGGGAACTAATCAATTAAATATGGGTGAATTCCTCACAGTAATATATATTTTTTTTATTGTAGGTGGAGGAACGCCGATTGACTTTGGCAAACTAAATTGGATAAAAAAAGATTTTAAAAATTGATTTAAACAAAACGATGAATTAAACTAACTTTTATTTTCATTAGATATTACATTGGTTAATAACGATTACACTGACTTTACTTTCACTTTAAAGCAACTGAGATCAAGGGCTTTAAATACAGTACTTACCCCTCATCCAGCTCCCTTAAAGAGACATAAAACAAGTTGGGATAGAGAAAAAATAATATAATATGTACTTTAATTACTTGGCCTGCAAGTTTATACTGCAGCGCCTCACCATTAACCCTTTCTTTTTAGTTTCTGAATTGTAGAGCTCTAACTCCACCCACACATTTCCTTTTATGGCTGTAGCTATCGCCACCTTTGTTTTGGTAAAATGTAGAAGTGAATAGGGCTTATCTGCTGGAGCATGCATAGAAGTTGTGAACTTAGTTGAAATACAATGCATCTGTCTAAACACTGATAAGGGGGTGGAGTTAGCTGCTCTAGACAGCACAGCTTTGTAACCCATTTTCCTTATTTTTGAAAATTATTTTAAAATACTTGCCAGCAATTTTTAAACATTTTTTTTATGCAAACTATTTTTTACTTAATTAGCCCTTTTAGGATATGCACAGATCTCAACCTGTGGCACTTTAAGTCCTTTGGAGCTGCCTTTTACTTCCCGGGGTCTGGAGTCTGGTTAAGTCACTGACATGCCCGGTTTCCCTCGAGTATTTAGGGGTAAGTACTGGGGGGTGCCCTGAAAGCTCTGTATGATGACTTGTGGTTGTCAACCACACTTAAATCCTTTTGTTAATGATGATCACGTGCCATCATACATGGCTAAGCGGTTAAATATAATCATTTCTCTTTCTTTTGAATATATAATATGAGGGGTTGAAATGGTTAACATTTTTTTCCTGAGTCAACCTATTGAATTCCATACAATCACAGTGCCAATCCCATAACACTTTACATAGTTTTTAGCAGGGATTTCAAATGTAACAATATTTCAATCCATTTGAAAAACATTGCAATAAATACATTTTCATAAGCCTTTCAAAAGCATTTGTAGTGTGATAACATCTCTTTATTTTTCATGGGGACAATTTGATAGCAATATTTCAATCCAATAAAACTATATATGTATATATATATATATTTGCCTTTTTAAATTCAATAGCCTTTGACCTCTTGATAACATATTTTGACTTTGTATTAGTTCTCAACTTGGCTGTTCTGTTCACATTGACTTTCTAGTGTTAATGTTTTGAGGATACCTAGTTTCCAACCATCATTTTGGTATACTTAAATTTCCAAAATTTGTTTAAATTATACTTCTAAAATTATGAAATGTGAAAGATTTTTTAACCCCTTAAGTGTCCACACAATATTTTTAGTGAGGACCCCCCTTTCATTGCTAATTGTATCCTCACCGCACTTACTGGGGCATTAAGAGATGGCAAAGTGGCCTAGCAGTGATTGCACCACTATAACCTCTGAGTCCCTCATTTGACTCCTTCATGGTTAAAATATTTGCTGAAACACAAAAAAAAAACCAACAACCAAATGTCAGATACAATTACATTTTATTAAATACAATAAGTATCTTGGTGATCACATCAATAAGACCATTTCATCAGGTAGTAAAAATAAATATGTTCTCAATCATTTATAAACACAATGAAATTAGTTTGGACTGAACAATGAATATATTAATATATCACACGTTGCCACACTTGCCTTATTTAGGGACAGATATACATTTTTTAAAATAAGGTATTTAAATATCTGCAAGGAACATATTAAGGAAGTACCTTGCTTTTATAGAAAATTAATATTTGACATTCAAACCCACTCCAGTAAAGTTCTCCAGGCTGTCCCAAGCTGACTTTTTTCCATATTTTAAGCAGGAGAACCTTAAGCCAATTATAAGGGTATCAATTGCACTGTTGCCGTTTTACTGAGCACGTTCCTTCTCTCCTTGTCTGCTCGTCTTTCTGAATGAGGAGTGATATGACCCAAGAAGTTAAACAATGAAGGAACTAGCATAGTAGGAGGAAAATGGGGGGGCAGTAGCCTTTACACTGGCTTTATCATTTGCTTCTGAACACATAAAACAACTATGGGCCAGATTACATATGAAGTGTTATATAAATACACAGTATAACACTTTATTAAAAATTAATATTGAATAAATACGTTTTTACATGTTTTCATCTACTTATAGGGACAGTCTAGTCAAAATTAAAATTTCATGATACAGATAGGGCATGCAATTTTAAACAACTTTCCAATTGACTTTTATAATTAATTTGCTTTGTTCCCTTGGTGGTATTTTTGAAAAGCTAAACCTAGGTAGGCTCAAACTGATTTCTAAACCGTTGAAAACTGCCCCTTAGCTCAGAGCATTTTGAAAGTTTCACAGTTAGACAGTACAAGTTCATGTGTGTCATATAGATAACATTGTGCTCACTCCCGTGGAGTTATATATGAGTCTGCACTGATTAGCTAAACTACATCTCTGTCAAAAGCACTGAGATACACACTCTCTTTAGAGAGGCTTAGATACAAGGTAATCACAGAGGTAAACATATATTAATATAACTGTGTTGGTTATGCAAAACTGAGGAATTGGTACGAAAGGGATTATCTATCTTTTTAAACAATAAAAATTCTGGTGTAGATTGTCTCTTTAACTGCAAAAGGCTCCAATATTCTTATATATATATGTCTATATATCTGTACATATGTACTTATGTGTTTATATGTGTATATATGTCTGTAAAAACATATACATATGTACACACTTATATACATATACAGTATGTATACATACATATACATATATATGTATGTATCTCAATGTTAAACCTCTTTGCCTGCTTTTTTATCTTCTAACATCTGAGATTTCATATCTTTGAGCCCTTGTAACTTTTGTGTGCCATTTTCTTAAAATAATTTTTATTAGATGGTGTTATTATGAGTGTAACTGTACTTTGTAATGTATATTTGATGTGTTTTATTAACTTTTTTGTTTTGCGAAACAGTTAACCAGAGTTCTGAGGTCACGATACCCAGTCGCACGTTAACTTTAATTTTGCTTAAGCGATTGTTTTTATTTTCAATCTGTAACATGAGCGAAAAACCCAACACCCGCTTGGGCGCAGCCTGAAGAGCTTTACCAGAGCGGATTTCTCAAGGTAAATTATATTTTTTTCTGTATCAGCAATGAATTTGCTCTGTAGTTAGCCATGCCTTGAAGATAATATTTAGATACCTAATTATAAAATTAATATATACTGCCACTTTAAACAAAAGATAAGGAATGCTTTGCCCATGAGCACAACCAGCAGTAGATACACTTTCATAAAGTGAGTGTGACCTGATATTCAAAACCTTGCCGGCATGGAGAGAAATCACATAAAATCTTTGGGATTTTTTTAGACCTTGTATTATAATTTAGGAGTCTCTGTTTCACATAAGAACACTACATAGCAATATAAACATTTCTCAAGGTAAAATTTGTGTTTCTAATTTTTTTTTTAATGGCCTCGCTGTACCAACGAGAATATCTCGCCTGAGTGGCAAGGTTTTGAATATCAAGGCCTGAGAGAGAGAAGTGTGCTAATTATTCATCTGATTATATTTAAAGGGGTTGCTAATTAATAGGATATAAAATATTTTAGGTTGCACCCCCTGTGCTTAAAAGGGGTGAGAAAATAACCCCTCTCTACTACTGTTTATTCCCACAAAGCCATTTTCCATAACATCTAGACACAATCCCAGTCATACCCCTAGACTGCCAAGCTCTTCCAACAGAACACACCCACAGCTACACCTGCATGCTCAGCATTCAACACCTCCCCCCATTAATAAGATGCTTAATTTGCAGTAGTATAAAGTATTTAGTACATTTTTCTAATGCTCTTTATATCCAAACCTAAGAACTTACATGAGTTACTGTTTTCTCCCTACTGTAAAAAAAACTACCCTAATTTAAACACATTATGCAGTCAGCAATATTGAATTACCCGCTATGTTTTATGTATGTTGTATCTTCAGTTTATGTGACCATCTGTGAAAACCACTGGGTGATATAATTTACTAATTGCTGGTTCAAACTACAGCTTTTCTAATGTATTGCAATGGTTTAGAAAGAACACAAAAATACTCTAGCTATTCTACTTTTTTTTTTTCAAGCAATAATTCTAATGGCCTGTAGAAGACACAGATCAATTCAACTTTTTTAAACATCAGTGCAGAATATTTACCATAACTTTATTAGATTTATCAAACAGCCGAGCATGTATGCACAGAGTTTAATGGATAAAATAAATGGAATTACTGTGGATGTTAACAGTGCCTAGAACATCAAGTCCTAGCCAAATGCGGTCTGCAGCTTCCTCCATAAATGCCCAAAATCTGTGCAAAGCTTCTGGAAAAATTGCAGAGATGGCTTTCCTAAAATATTTATCATTTATGCTCCATTTGACTTGGAAAAATGCAAATTCAGCAGCTTAAATTATTACTTTACTAATAAATGCACAAGAATGTTCATAAAAGCCTGAAAAAAAACATAAATTAAATACTCTAAACCGTATTACTTCCAGGAAAGCATTTTTACGATGTCATCCTTGAGAAAGATCTATGTCTGAAACATATTAATATGTTGGCTACCAATTTTATTTTTTATTTTTTTGTGGCATTGCTAATATGTACTTTCTACATGAATACTGTTTAATACTATTTCCTATAGTTAGATTTCATTTTTACGTGTATTAAAGTTTCTTTATTTTGCTTGTTTTGTATCTTTTCAGCGGGACCTTTGTTTTATGCAAAATGATCCAAATTTTTACTTAATACATTTTATTATTAATCATTATATTATTATTACTATTATTAGAATTACCATCATTAATACATTTTTCTGAGTCTAACAAAGGGTTGTCCAACCTTAGACCATGTAATAGTAGCATTTCTAAAAAAAAAAGGGTTCACTGGTCCAGCAACAGAGAAAAATTCCACTACCATTATTTAAAGAGGATGAACATTCATTTTATAACCTAACACCTTTAAGTTTGGAATGTAAACTATATCCTACCCATGCTAAAAAGATTAAATTTGTGAAAAACTATTACAAAGATTGTAGAAATTCCTATTTATAGATCAACAAAATGGTCACATTCATAGCCAATGCACACATGGACACATTTTACAACAGAGCATATTTATATAGAAAAGGCAGTGGATGCATTGTGCACACTAAACTATTCAAGAAGACAACCATAATACTTATCTGTGAATTTTCACTGCTTCTGACATAGGGTGCAAGAATAATTAGAGAGAGCATTAGGAAAAAGAGGAAAAACAACACTATGGGCTCCATATACAATGTAGTATAAGCTTCTCCGGAGCCCTTGCAAGTCTGCTTCCCGCAATTTAAGAAGCAGCGCTTCTGAGGTGGTGATGAGAAATCAGAGAGAGCATGCTTGCTCTCTTTGATTGACAGTCCCTTCTCTCATGAGATTGGTCGCACAAGTGAAGGGGGAAGGGCATTACACACTTAGCAGAGTGTGCAATGATGCATACGAGCCATACGAGCCACCGGATAAAAAATCCGCTGCTCATATGCAGCAAAGTCGTGCGGACAGCTTCTCATGTTGAGAAGCTGTCCGCACGCCATATATTACATGGGGCACTATATGAGTAGTAACTATACTACTGCAGTTGTTCCCAGCAGTTTAACAACAAAAGTATTGCTTATTTTACAGCATTACATAAGCTCCCATGTAATGCTGTAAATTAAAGGATGCTAAAGTCAAAATTAAAGTTCCATGATTCCGATAGAGCATGCAAATAAAAAAATAAAAACCTTTCCAAAATACTTCAATTATCAAACTATATCTTTTTATATGTACAGTTTATGAGGCTCCAGCTCCTACTGAGCATGTGCAAAAGTTCACAGTATATAAATATATGCATTTTGTGATTGGTTGATGGCTGTCACATGATACTGAGAGAAAACATTGGATTAACATTGAAATTTTCTAGAAAACGGCTCATTTCAAATTCAAAATAAGTGCTATTGCATTGTCTTTTTATTTTATATTAATAAATGATTCAATTTACCATATTTAGAGGTCTTTTAATTATAGTTTAGCAACTGCAATAACAAACAAATATACTTCAGAGTTTTTTTTAACTCTTTTCTGTCACTAGTTTTAGTAAACCTGTCCCATTTATGGAAAGCAAAGATCAAAATGAATACATTTCAAATCCTTGTAATCAGCATTTAACATATCTATAATGATAATTTTTTAAATAGAAATACATAGAGGATTTTCAAGAGTTATTAGAGAAAAGTTTCTTTGGACCCAATTATCAATAACTCACTAAAACATTTGGCGTGATTACATATGCACCGTCTCCCGCATATAAATGCGGTGCGTATATTTCACCCGTCGCCCGCTAATTTTACTCCCATAAAATAACATAAAATTACGTCACAAGTCGGTATAACATATTTAGCGCAATGACTTACGTGACAAAAATGGAGACATTTTACTCCATTTTCTACTCGCCACACATAGGCAGGTGCAGCAAGCCTTGCTCTTAAAATGTGAGCACTGTAACTCCCTGGAAGTATTAACAAACACCTAACGCATGCGCAGTATCTATCTACCTGTCAACCGCCACCCCCCACCGCAATAACTAATAAAATATATTAAACCCTAATCCACCAACCCCTACATCGCAATATAGCTAATAAACCTATTAACCCCTAATTCACCATCCCCCACATCACAAAGTATCTAATTAACATATTAACCCCTTATCCACCAACCCCCCACAATGCAATAAACCTAATTACACTATTAACCCTTAAACTGCCACCAACCCACAACACAAATAACTAATTTAATTACTAAGCCCCCTAACCTTAACCCCCTAAATTAACCCCAATTACATTAAATAAAAAAATACTGTTACAATTAAAATAAAAGACATCATTACTTTAAAAAAAAAACCCATACGCCTTGATTTAGAGTTTTGCGTTAGAAGGGGTGCGTTAGCTACGCGTGTTTTTTTTCCCCCACACCTTTTAAACAATGCTGGTATTTAGAGTTCTCTGAAGGGCTGCTTTAGGCTCCAAAAAGGGAGCGTAGAGCATAATTTACCGCCACTTCAACTCTAAATACCAGCGTTGCTTACGGACACGGCCAGCTTCAAAAACGTGCTTTTGCACGATTTCCCCATAGGAAACAATGGGGCAGTTTGAGCTGAAAAAAAAACTAACACCTGCAAAAAAGCAGCGTTCAGCTCCTAACGCAGCCCCATTGTTTCCTATGGGGAAACACTTCCTAAGTCTGCACCTAACACCCTAACATGTACCCAGAGTCTAAACACCCCTAACCTTACACTTATTAACCCCTAATCTGCCGTCCCCGCTATCGCTGACCCCTGCATTTTATTATTAACCCCTAATCGTCCGCTCCGTACACCGCCGCAAACTACATTATAGCTATGTACCCCTAATCTGCTGCCCCTAACATCGCTGACCCCTATATTATATTTATTACCCCCTAATCTGCCCCCCCCAACGTCGCCGCTACCTACTTACACTTATTAACCCCTAATCTGCCGACCGGACCTCGCCGCCACTATAATTAATGTATTAACCCCTAAACCGCCTCACTCCCGCCTCAAAAACCCTATAATAAATAGTATTAACCCCTAATCTGCCCTCCCTAACATCGCCGACACCTAACTTCAAGTATTAACCCCTAATCTGCCGACCGGACCTCGCCGCTACTCTAATAAATGTAGTAACCCCTAAAGCTAAGTCTAACCCTAACACTAACACCCCCCTAAGTTAAATATAATTTTTATCTAACGAAATAAATTAACTCTTATTAAATAAATTAATCCTATTTAAAGCTAAATACTTACCTGTAAAATAAACCCTAATATAGCTACAATATAATGAATAATTATATTGTAGCTATTTTAGGATTTATATTTATTTTACAGGCAACTTTGTATTTATTTTAACTAGGTACAATAGCTATTAAATTGTTAATAACTATTTAATAGCTACCTAGTTAAAATAATTACAAAATTACATGTAAAATAAATCCTAACCTAAGTTACAATTAAACCTAACACTACACTATCAATAAATTAATTAACTAAACTATCGACAATTATCTACAATTAAATCAACTAAACTAAATTACAAAAAAAACCCACTAAATTACAAAAAATAAAAAAAGATTACAAGAATTTTAAACTAATTACACCTACTCTAAGCCCCCTAAAAAAATAACAAAGCCCCCCAAAATAAAAAAATGCCCTACCCTATTCTAAAATAAAAAGTTAACAGCTCTTTTACCTTACCAGCCCTTAAAAGGGCCTTTTGCGGGGCATGCCCCAAAGAAAACAGCTCTTTTGCATTTAAATAAACATACAATACCCCCCCAACATTACAACCCACCAGCCACATACCCCTAATCTAACCCAAACACCCCTTAAAAAACCTAACACTAAGCCCCTGAAGATCTCCCTACCTTATCTTCACCACGCCGGGTATCACCGATCCGTCCAGAAGAGGGTCCGAAGTCTTCATCCTATCCGGCAAGAAGAGGTCCAGAAGAGGCTCCGAAGTCTTTATCCTATCCGGCAAGAAGAGGACATCCGGACCGGTAGACATGTTCATCCAGGCGGCGTCTTCTATCTTCATCCATCCGGCACGGAGCGGGACCATCTTGAATCAGCCGACGCGGATCCATCCTCTTCTTCTGGCGACTCCCGACGAATGAAGGTTCCTTTAAGTGACGTCATTCAAGATGGATTCTATCAGCCAATCGGAATTAAGGTAGGAAAAATCTGATTGGCTGATTGAATCAGCCAATCAGATTCAAGTTCAATCCGATTGGCTGATCCTGTTCTGATCAGCCAATAGAATGCAAGCTCAATCTGATTGGCTGATCCAATCAGCCAATCGGATTGAACTTGAATCTGATTGTTATTTTTTTAGGGGGCTTAGAGTAGGTGTAATTAGTTTAAAATTCTTGTAATCTTTTTTTATTTTTTGTAATTTAGTGGGGTTTTTTTTTTTGTAATTTAGTTTAGTTGATTTAATTGTAGATAATTGTAGATAGTTTAGTTAATTAATTTATTGATAGTGTAGTGTTAGGTTTAATTGTAATTTAGGTTAGGATTTATTTTACAGGTAATTTTGTAATTATTTTAACTAGGTAGCAATTAAATAGTTATTAACTATTTAATAGCTATTGTACCTAGTTAAAATAAATACAAAGTTGCCTGTAAAATAAATATAAATCCTAAAATAGCTACAATATAATTATTTTTTATATTGTAGCTATATTGTTTATTTTACAGGTAAGTATTTAGCTTTAAATAGAGTTAATTTATTTTGTTAGATAAAAATTATATTTAATTTAGGGGGGTGTTAGTGTTAGGGTTAAACTTAACTTTAGGGGTTAATACATTTATTAGAGTAGCGGCGAGGTCCGGTCGGCAAATTAGGGGTTAATACTTGAAGTTAGGTGTCGGCGATGTTAGGGAGGGCAGATTAGGGGTTAAAACTATTTTTTATAGGGTTTTTGAGGCTGGAGTGAGGCTGTTTAGTGGTTAATACATTTATTATAGTGGCGGCGAGGTCCGGTCGGCAGATTAGGGGTTAAGAAGTGTAGGTAAGTAACGGTGACGTTGGGGGGGCAGATTAGGGGGTAATAAATATAATATAGGGGTCGGCATTGTTAGGGGCAGCAGATTAGGGGTACATAGGGATAATGTAGGTTGCGGCGGTGTGCGGTCGGCAGATTAGGGGTTAAAACATTTTAATAGAGTGGCGGCGATGTGGGGGGACCTCGGTTTAGGGGTACATAGGTAGTTTATGGGTGTTAGTGTACTTTAGAGCACAGTAGTTAAGAGCTTTATAAACCGGCGTTAGCCCATAAAGCTCTTAACTCCTGACTTTTTTCTGCGGCTGAAGTCTTGTCGTTAGAGTTCTAACGCTCACTTCAGCCAAGACTCTAAATACCAGCGTTAGAAAGATTCCATTGAAAAGATAGGATACGCAATTGACGTAAGGGGATCTGCGGTATGGAAAAGTCGCGGCTGGAAAGTGAGCGTTAGACCCTTACCTACTAGACTCTAAATACTAGCGGGCGGCCAAAACCAGCGTTAGGACCCCCTAACGCTGGTTTGGACGGCTAATGCAAAACTCTAAATCTAGGTGTAAGATTAAATTAAATTAATCTAAAATTACAAAAAATAAAAAAGTCTAACATTACAGAAAAAATAATCCAAATAATAAAAATTAACATAGTAACATAGTAACATAGTAGATAAGGTTGAAAAAAGACTGAAGTCCATCGAGTTCAACCTATACAAATCTAAAATACTTACAAAAAGCTTAAATAACCCCATTAAAATGTGACCCATTTAATACTAGCAATCATATCCATGAATTTTGTTTATATACAGAAATGTATCCAGACTATTTTTAAATGTATCTATGGTATTGGCATTCACTACCTCCTTTGGTAATGAGTTCCACAATTTTATTGCTCTTACAGTGAAAAAACGTTTCCGTTGCAGGAGATTAAATCTCCTTTCCTCCAACCTTAAATTATGACCTCTTGTCAGAAACAATTTTCTTGGAATAAACAGAGCTTCTGCCAACTCTGTATATAGGCCTTGAATATATTTATATAAAGTAATCATGTCACCTCTCAAGTAAGTAAAAAAATTAAACCTTACCCCTATGAATATAAAAAGCCCCCCTAAAATAAAAACACCCCTAATCTAAACTAAGTTACCAATAGCCCTTAAAGGCCTTGTAGGGCATTGCCCTAAGTTAAACAGCTCTTTTCCATGTAAAAAATACTAAGTCTCCCCCTAACAGTAAAACCCCCCACAATAAAAAAACTAATACTAAAAAAAACTAAACTACCCATAGTCCCTAAACGGGCATTTGTATGGGCATTGCCCTTAAAAGGGCTTTCAGCTCAGCTCTTTTACAGCCCAAAAAAACCCTAATCTAAAAAAAAAACACCACAAAAAATAAAAAAAGCCTAAGTCCAACCCCCAAATAGGTACTCACCTTTCCTGAAGTCCGGCAGAGAAGGTTTTCTTCCAAGTGGTGAAGTCTTCTTGGAAGCAGTGACATCTTCTTCCAGCACGGGGACTTCTTCTAGCTTTATCCAGGACCAAGGCGATGTGGAGCGGAGGTGACCATGGAACAAGACCGGCGACCGCGGAGCCATCCAGCATGGAAATTCTCTTCATACGATCACCGATGCACACTGAGGATTGAATGCAAGGTATCTGTTTAATAATGGGGTACCTTGCATTCCCATTGGCTGACATTTTCAAATCAGCCAATAGGATGAGAGCTACCTTGCATTCAATCCTCAGTGTGCAGCGGTGATCGTATGAAGAGGATCTCCACGCTGGATGGCTCGACTGTTGCCTGTCTTGTTCTGCAGTCACGTCCGCTCCACGTCGCCATGGTCCTGGATGAAGCTAGAAGAGGTCCCCGTGCTGGAAGAAGATGCAGCCGCCTCCAAGAAGACTTCACTGCCAGGAAAAAGACCTTCTCCACTGGACTTCAGGAAAGGGGTGTAGCTATTGGGTGTTAGATTTAGGCATTTTTTTTTGGGGTGGCTTTTTTTAGATTAGGGTTTTTTGAGCTGTAAAAGATCTGATTGACCTTTTAAGTGCAATTCCCATACAAAGGTTTTTTAGTGTTAAGTTTTTTTATTTTGGGGGGTTTGGTGGATGGGGGGGTTTACTGTTAGGGGGGACTTAGTATTTTTTACATGTAAAAGAGCTGTTTGTTTAACTTAGGACAATGCCCTACAAAAGGAAATTTTAAGGGTTATTGGTAGTTTAGTTTAGATTTTATTTTGGAGGCTTTTTTATTTTCATAGGGTTTAGGTTTAATTTTTTTAATTTTTGATAATTTTGTTTATTATTTTCTGTAATGTTAGACTTTTTTATTTTTTGTAAATTTAGATTTAATTTCATCTTTATTTTTTTTAAGTAATGTAGGTTTTTATTTTATTTGTAACTTAGTATTTTTTTATTTAATGTAATTAGGATTAATTTAGGGGGTGTTAGGTTAGGGGGCTTAGTAATTAAATTAGTTATTTGCGTTGTGGGGGGGTTGGCGGTTTAGGAGTTAATAGCTTTATAAGGTTTATTGCAATGTGGGGGGTTGGCGGTTAAGGGGTTAATAGTGTAATCAGGTTTATTGTGTTGTAGGGGGTTGGCGGATTAGGGGTTACTATGTTAGATACTTTGCGATGTGGGGGTTGGCGGATTAGGGGGTTAATACATTTATAAGGTAGATTTACGATGTGGGTGAATGGTGGATTAGGGGTTAATAGTCTAATTAGGTATATTGCTTTGTGGGGGTTGGTGGTTTAGGGGTTATTACTTTTATTATTAGTTGCAATGTGGAGCAATGGCGGATATAGGGGTTTTGATGTGTCAGGTTTATTTTTGGGAGGCGGGTTAGACTTTTATGGGAGATTTATTTATTTTTTCTTATGCGCCGTCAGTTTCTAAACTGTCGTAAGTCACTGGCGACTCCAGAAATGTGTATTTACTCACCTTTCTGGACATCACTAGTTTATCCGACTTACGGCAGTTTATGAACTGCCGATGGGGTTTATGTGATTCCCCGATGTGCAAGAGGAAATTACGGGCGATGCAGGTTTCAGCAGTTACGCTGAAGCTTGCGCCGCATATTTAATCTTACTCATTGTTTTAGCAGTATATTGCACTGTATGTGACTCATTTTCACTCACAGAACCCTGCATAGTGAGATAAATAGCTTTCAGGCTTAAATGAGCCTTTTTAAAAAAATAAATTGAGGGACCTTAATGTACTAACATGACTTTGAGATAATCTGGTTCTTAGTCTGCTGGGAGAATATGTAAGGTTAACAACAAATAATCACAAAGTTAATCAATACTCAATATTGATGTAAATTATTTGTAGAGATAAAGTACATTCCTTGATTACATGACAAGAGAAAGTTGAATTGGGGTAACTGTTTTCAATTATTATTAATAATAATTTATTATTATTATATTTATGTAATTTAATAAAGTCAAGATTAATTTAAGACAACAGCTTTAAGTATCTTGTGTTTTTTCCATACTTTGCCAAATATTATAGCATAACTCCAGCCTAATGCAGTGTAATTTTTCACTTGAATTGAAATTTGTGATAATGTTTTTTTTGTGTATCAAAGCCATATGTAATTTAAGATATTTGTACAGGAATTCAGATTAGTCATTTAGCCATTTAAACAACTAATGTATTCAAAATACAACATAGATGGAGTGTTACCTCAAATATTAACTAATAAAGATACATAGATCCTATACAGAATATAATGTATTTATAATTTTGACTTGATGTTGCATTATGACTAGCAAAGATAGTCTTAAACTGCCGGCTCGGGTCATTCATATTATGGAACTTTGCCAAGCCAAAAATTAGTTGTATTAATCTGAGCCAAAGAGCTGTAGAGTCAAAGACGGTCTTTGATCTTTAAAAAGAATTTCAAGCTTTAAACATGGAAGAAGTAAAACACTAAACACTATCCATTTGTAAAAGGATTGGAATATTATTTTACACCCCAAGTAAGTCTGTTTGCTGTTAACTCTCCAATGAAAACATTTGAAAAACCTGAACAAGATTCCTAAGTAGTATTTGACCTTTATCCTTGGACTAGCGCCTTCAGATCAATTTAACTACTCCTGTTAGTATGTTAAAAGCAAATATGGATACATTCCTGCCACTCAAAATCCCACAGTAATGTCAAATCATATCATGAACAATTTGACCGTTATTCCATAAAATATTCAATATTCGACTGCATTTAAGATGTCTACTAAAAATATTTATTTTACTTCTTTTGTGATATTAAAAAAGTAACCTACATTAACAAAAGGTCGATCACAATCCTTTGGAAAAAGTAATCTAATACATTTTTTTAATAGATAAACACTATTAAATCATATAAAGATTCTTGTAAATAATTGATATTTTTTTTCTAAAGCATTGTGATAGACCCCATTTTTTTTAAAGTTCATCAATAGATGACTTTAAACCAAATATGTAGCTACACTTATTAAACATTTTGTGCTGATTTATCACTTTTTATAATTTTTTATTGATCCATTGTCTTTATAGTGATGTAAAGTATATATGGTCCTAAATAACTATTCTTTATAAGAGGTTAAATTGACCTATTCTGGGTCGGATTACAAGTGGCAGGCTATTTAGCAATTTCAATTTAGCACAAACATCGCTAGAAGTAAGTAGAAAATGGAAACAAAAAGCGCAACCTCGATTCAAGTGGTTTTTAATGACAAATTCACAGATACAACGCAAGGTAAGAATTGCACTTACCAAATACACATTTAAAACAAGCACGTAATAAAAATGATGGTCTACACAGGAACAGCAGGGTACACCGGTTTAGTTCACCACATCCCACCAGGTAAATTCCGGATCCCAGTACTCCTTCAGGCCTGTAGTAGCTATTAAAAGTCTATTTATGTATATTGATCATACATCTAAATAATATGAACACCTCAACGCGTTTCCCCCGTCTAACGGACAGGCTTTCTCAAGAGGAACAATGGTAATGGTCTCTACCTGTAATGTGAACCATTTATTTGTGTAGTGATTACCTGTAATTAACAAAATGTGTGTCATCTACCTTAAGACACTCCTATAGACCTAATTCAGGTATTAAGGTGCAAACATTATCAGTTAGACTTTCCTATTTAGAATACAAATGGATAAATGCATTCCATATAAAGAACATAATCCTTTATAGAGAAATATATAATTTTGTCCCTATGTAACAGATGTTAAAGTATGAATATTTATTTAAAAACTTGCTATTCTGATAAAACCTATTGAACATAAATATATATAAAAGATACCAAGGGCATATTAAAAATAGTTATCACTATTATAGGTTGTGTAGCGCAGAAAGTTTTTTAATTAGTACTGTGTATCGCTAGAAGTAATCTTTTTAATCTTTTAATCTTCCGGTGGTGAGCGTATTAGAAGCTGAAAGTAAAATGTTTGCGCACAAGAGAATCTCAACGCGCTAACCAAAGAACTTTGCAATGTTGACCTTGTTAACATATTCTCTCCATAGAAGTCAATGGAGAGCACAGAGAAAAAAAAAAAACATTGCTCCCGTGCTTACCTGACAGAAGTTATTCATATTTCACATTCCAATGTTCTTCACTTTTGGAGCAATGCAATTTTGATTGTAAATAGATATTTCTAGATATATCTGTATATACCTATAACTGTATATATACATTCCTATAAATATCTAGGTATAGATATCAATTTTACATGAACATTATCAGATATATATATTTAGAAATATATATTTAATAATAAAAATGTGTTTTTTTTCCTATATCTAAGGAACATAGGAATGTAAAATATGCGTATCGTGCTTCACGTTATGCAATTTAGGTCTAACGCGGGGTGGGGTTAGCACATATCAAGAACTGCTAACTTCAAAGCGCATTATAGAGAAAATACAAAAACATGAAGTAATCCATAAATCACATGAACATTTCACTGCATACAATTTCAACAATTTCATATAATAACGCTTATACTTTATGACATCACATATTATATACGTGTTTTAAACCGTGATTAGAGAGAAGTATATTAGTATTGATTTCAGATTAATTTCGTATTACCAAATGAGACCATTATCTTATAAGTATCAAACTGAATACAACTTTCTCTTAATATCATATAAATTTAATTTAACTTAAAGGGACAGTCAACCATAGAATTGTTATTGTTTTAAAAGATAGATAATCCCTTTATTACTCATTCCCCAGTTTTGCATAACCAACACAGTTATATTAATATACTTTTTATCTCTGTGATTACCTTGTATCTAGGAACCTTCTTCCAGCCCCCTGATCACATGACTGTGACTGTTTACTAGCTATTGTCTTAAATTTAGCATTGTATTGTGCTAGATCTTAAAGGGACAGTATACACCAATTTGTATATAACTGCATATAATAGACACTACTATAAAGAATAATATGCACAGACTCTGATATAAAAATCCAGTATAAAACCGTTTAAAAACTTACTTAGAAGCTTCCAATTTAGCTCTTTTTAAAAGGTTACTGGAACACCCACTGCAAGTGGGAAATAGACCCTCCCCTTCCTTTGCATATGAAAAGACTCTTTACACAAACAGGAGCAAGCTGGAGGAGGTATACATCAGTATTCTCCTAAAACTTTGGGGCTTGGTTAGGAGTCTGAAAATCAGAGAAATGTTATTTAAAAATAAGCAAAACTATCATTTTTTTTTAAGAAAAAACTTTATGGGCTATATAAATAGATCATTTACAAAACATTTATGCAAAGAAAAAATGAGTGTATAATGTCCCTTTAAATAACTTTCTGTGCCTGAACACAGTGTTATCTATATAGCCCACGTGTACTTTCTGTCTCTTTGTGTTGAAAAGAGATTTAAAAAGCATGTGATAAGAGGCAGCCCTCAAAGGCTTAGAAATTAGCATATGAGCCTACCTAGGTTTAGTTTAAACTAAGAATACCAAGAGAAAAAAGCAAATTTGATGATAAAAGTAAATTGGAAAGTCAATTAAAATTACAAGTCCTATCTGAATAATGAAAGTTTAATTTATACTTGACTGTCCCTTTAACTAAACAAAGCTTACTAACCCTTCCTTAAGGTATAACTGAACCTCACGTAGCTTTTCCTTTCAGAGCCTAATTCGAACAAATATAGCCCTAAAACTTCTAATTACACCACAAACGCAAAGTGTAAGCCTCTTATATTCTAAGTGGAGCCAAGATTCTGTCTTTTACCTGAGGTCCTAAACTATCAATAAAGACCCCCCATTTTTTATTAAACTCGGTTATTCTTATATCCTTATCGTACAATACATCAAATAGTTCTATATTCAGTTGTTCTAACATACACCAGAGAAATTCCTTCATACTAGGACCTCTATTTAATAACCACTTTTTCATTATGCATTTTCTCCCTAGCAGAATTATCATAGACAACAATTTAATGTTTTCTTGTTTAACTTGCTCATTACATATAAGTAAAATATTCAAAAAATTCAGGTTAATCTTATATTTTAAGATCCTAGAGGCCCAAAAGCTGTTCTTTGCCCAGAATTGACCATTTAACACAGTTTCTTTTACAGTTAAACCATCTTGAGGCCATTGTAGGTGTTATATAAAATCTATGTAGGACTTTAATTTGAGATTCTCTAAGATATGAGTCACATGTAGTTGTCATAATTGTTTTCAAACTTTTTTCCATTTGCAACACTTCCAAAGTTACAGAGGCCTCTCTTTGCCAACCCTCAATAATCCTCTCCCTTATACTAAATAAATTTGAATCTATTAACCCCTTAATGACAACTGACGTACCAGGTACGTCATGCAAAAACAACCAGTTAATGACAATAGACGTACCTGGTACGTCAGTTGTCTAACAGAGTGCTGGAAGCGATCGCAATCGCTTCCAGCAGCTCTCAGGGTATTGCAGTAATGCCTCCATATGGAGGCATCCTGCAATACCTTTTTAGAAGACTCAGATGCAGAGAGAGCCACTCTGTGGCCCTCTCTGCACCGGTAGCGATGGTGCCGTTTGTTGGTGGGAGCATAACAGGGAGGCGGGTGGGCGGCCCATCGCTACCCGGCATCTGGTTCCTGTAAGTGCAATGTGCACGCCGGGTGCCGGGAGCGTGCAGGGGCGCGCGCGTGTGCGGGGGCGCGCGTGCGCGCGCGCGATTAGCTGGCCACTGACACCAATGAGGAGGGAAGAGGGGGGAAAAAAGATTTTAAAAAAATAAATATATAAGGATCTGGGAGGGGGAGGGGTTGGGGTATTGTGGGGGGCTGCTACACTACAGAAAACATTAATAATGGCAAAAAGAGAAAAACATACTTTTGTTTTTGGGGCAAATTGGGTACTGGCAGACAGCTGCCAGTACCCAAGATGGCGGCAATTAGGTAGGGGAGAGGGTTAGAGAGCTGGGGGGGGGGGGGGGGTCATGGAGGTTGGGGCTAAGGCAGGGGTCCATCACAGCTAAAACATTTTATTTTTTTTTATTAAAAAAAAGAAAAACTCCTTTTATTTAGTACTGGCAGACTTTCTGCCAGTACTTAAGATGGCGGGGACAATTGTGGGGTGGGGGAGGGAAGAGAGCTGTTTGGGAGGGATCAGGGGGTGGGATGTGTCAGGTGGGAGGCTGATCTCTACCCTAAAGTTAAAATTAACCCTGCAAGCTCCCTACAACCTACCTAATTAACCCCTTCACTGCTGGGCATAATTTACGTGTGGTGCGCAGCAGCATTTAGCGGCCTTCTAATTACCAAAAAGCAATGCCAAAGCCATATAAGTCTGCTATTTCTGAACAAAGGGGATCCCAAAGAAGCTTTTACAACAATTTGTGCCATAATAGCACAAGCTGTTTGTAAATACTTTCAGTGAGAAACCTAAAATTGTGAAAAATGAATTTTTTTTTAATTGTTTGCTCGCATTTGGCGGTGAAATAGTGGCATCAAATATATCAAAATGGGCCTAGATCAATACTTGGGGTTGTCTACTACACTACCCTAAATCTAAAATTAACCATGCAAGCTCCCTACAACCTACCTAATTAACCCCTTCACTGCTGGGCATAATTTACGTGTGGTGCGCAGCAGCATTTAGCGGCCTTCTAATTACCAAAAAGCAACCCCAAAGCCATATAAGTCTGCTATTTCTGAACAAAGGGGATCCCAAAGAAGCATTTACAACCATTTGTGCCTTAATTGCAGAAGCTGTTTGTAAATAATTTCAGTGGGAAACCTAAAGTTTGTGACAAAATTTGTGAAAAAGTGAACTTTTTTTTTTATTTGATGACATTTGGCGGTGAAATGGTGGCATGAAATATACCAAAATGGACCTAGATCAATACTTTGGGTTGTCTTCTAAAAAAAAATATATACATGTCAAGGGATATTCAGGTTTTCCTGACAGATATCAGGGTTCCAATGTAACTAGCGCTAATTTTGAAAAAAAGGGATTTGGAAATAGCAAAGTGCTACTTGTATTTATGGCCCTATAACTTGCAAAAAAAGTAAAGAACATGTAAACATTGGGTATTTCTAAACTCAGGATAAAATTTAGAAACTATTTAGTATAGGTGTTTTTTGGTGATTGTAGATATGTAACAGATTTTGGGGGTCAAAGTTAGAAAAAGTGTGTTTTTTTCAATGTTTTCCTCATATTTTATATTTTTTTTATAGGAAATTATAAGATATGATGAAAATAATGGTATCTTTAGAAAGTCCATTTAATGGCGAGAAAAACGGTATATAATATGTGTGGGTACAGTAAATGTGTAAGAGGAAAATTACAGCTAAACACAAACACAGCAGAAATGTAAAAATAGCCTTTGTCATTAAGGGTAAGAAAATTGAAAAATGGTCTGGTCATTAAGGGGTTAATATCTTATATAATCTTGAATAGGAATAAATTCCTTTTTTATAATTCTCCATCATAAAATATAAAGGGTGTGGGTCCCATATGGTCTCGGGGAATTTACTTATAATATCCTTTGTATAGTGTACTATTTGGTTATATGCAAAGTGATGTAAGTCAGATAAACCAAATTTACATTGGAGATCCTTAAATGTATATATTGATCTATTCGATGGAACTAATAAATCTCCTATCTTATATATACCCTTCTTCTCCCATTCCCTAAATATGACAGAGTTCATACCTGGTCTAAAACTTGGATTACCGTTTATGGGTAAATTTATCGATCCTCTGATTGGGAAATGCATGATCTTACTGATGTTGTACCATGCTCTCAAAATATCTTTGTACATGATGTTATTTCTGATTGAAACGTCAATATCTTTCAAGGCCGTATGTAATACATATGCCTTATTTATCCCTCTTGCTGCTATTTTTTCCAAAGAATTTTCAGAAAAGTGCTCAGTGCCCATCAACCAATCCATAGCTATCCTAGTCAGTGATGAAAGATTATATAGATAGACATCCGGTACCCCCATTCCACCTTGTAACATAGGTTGCTTTAATTTGTCTAAGCTAATACGTGGTTTTTTCCCTTTCCAAATAAACCTAATAAAAATCTTGTTTAATCTTTCAATATCCTTTCTAAGTATTAAAATTGGTAACATATTTAAGGGATATGACAACTTGGGTAAGATCATCATTTTGATTATGTGTACTCTTCCCATCAACGAAATGGGTAATGAATTCCATCTTTTAAATGATTTTTCTATAGATACAAATATTTTCTCGTAATTTAAATTGTACCATTTTTCCTGATTTGAAGATATATCAATCCCTAGATAAGTTATAAATTTAAGCGCCTCTATAAATGGCAGCTCTCCTAAAGCCTCTATATCTCTTTTGTTCAACCATAATACTACTGATTTTGTATGGTTTACTTTAAAGCCCGAAAATTTACCAAAGTCAGAAATAACAGCAAGAATCTTATTTAAATGTATCTCAGGATTTTGAATAAATAGCAACATATCATCTGCGTATAGCGAGAGATGGTATTTTTTATTCTCTATTTCTATGCCTGTATACGCATTTCTTAATTTTATTGTCAAAGGTTCCAATGTTAAATTGAATAAAAGAGGGGATAGCTGAAATCTCACCATTAACAGTTACTGATGCATTTGCTTTTGAGTAAACATTTTTAATAAAATTATTAAATGGGCCTTTTATATTATATTCTGTTAAGCATGATGTTAAATATGGCCATTCGACTCTGTTGAAAGCCTTTTCAGCATCTAAGGCTAACAGCAGAGTGTTTGGAATCGACTCACTACTTCTTTGTTGTTTCAAAAACCAAAAATAATTTACTATATGAAGAACCTTACGTATATTTTTACTGGATGATCTCGCCTGAATAAAACCAGATTGGTCTTTATGTATTAACTCTGGAAGGAGAACTTTTGGGGCGCGATCCGATATAGATCGCAGTTTGCGGCGCAAGCGAGGGAACCGGCGTCGCCCGCAGTTTCAGCTCGCAACTCGAGCTATCCCATATAAGTCGCCGTCAGATGCTAACGTGCCGTAAGTCTCACAAACCAGCGATGTCCAGAAATCTGCGCAAGTACAAATTTCTGGCGTCGCCAGTGACTTGCGTCACGTTAGAAACTGCCGGCGCCTATAAAACCTGACTAAAGTCTAAAACACCCGCACTGTCTAACACGCCTCCCTAACATAGCCCGACAAGTCTAACACGCCTCCCTAACATAGCCCGACACGTGTAACCCTCTATCCGCTATCCCCCCTCACTAGCCTAACAATAAAAAAGCTATTAACCCCTAAACCGCCGCTCCCGTACCCCGCTGCCAGCTATATTATATCTATAACCCCCTAAAGTGAGCCCCTAACACCGCCGCCATCTATATTAAAATTATTAACCCCTAATGTAAGCCCCTTACACCGCCGCCATCTCTATTAAAATGATTAACCCCTAATTTAATCTACCTACCCCGCCGCCAGCTATATTATCTATATTAACCCTAAGTATATTATAGTTAATATAGGTATTACATTATATATATTAACTATATTAACCCTAATTATATTAGGGTTAATATAGTTAATATAGTTACTATAGTATTTATATTAACTATATTAACTCTATCTAACCCTAACTACATTTATATTAAATTAATCTAATTCATTTATAAACTAAAATATACCTATTTAAATCTAAATACTTACCTATAAAATAAACCATAAGATAGCTACAATATAATTAATAATTACATTGTAGCTATGTTAGGGTTAATATTTATTTTACAGGTAAATAGTTAATTATTTTAACTAGGTATAATAGATATTAAATAGTTATTAACTATTTAATATCTACCTAGTTAAAATAATTACCCAATTACCTGTAAAATAAATCCTAACCTAAGTTACAAATACACCTACACTATCAATAAATTTAATAAACTACAAACATCTATCTAAAAATACAATTAAATTAACTAAACTACAAAAAAAAAAAACACTAAATTACAAAAAATAAAAAAAAGATTACAAGAATTTTAAGCTAATTACACCTATTCTAAGCCCCCTAATAAAATAATAAACCCCCAAAATAAAAAAAAATCCCTGCCCTATTCTAAATTAAACAAATTTCAAAGCTCTTTACCTTACCAGCCCTTAAAAGGGCCTTTTGTGGGGCATGCCCCAAAGAATTCAGCTCTTTTGCATACAACAAATACAATCCCCCCCCCATTACAACCCACCACCCACATACCCCTATTCTAAACCCACCCAAACCCCCCTTAAAAAAGCCTAACACTACCCCCCTGAAGATCTCCCTACCTTGTCTTCACCACACCGGGCCGAACTCCTGATCCGATCCGGGCGATGTCTTCCTCCAAGCGGCAAAAAAGAATTCTTCCTCCGGCGATGTCTTCCTCCAAGCGGCAAAGAAGAATTCTTCCTCCGGCAACGTCTTCCTCCAAGCGGCAGCAAAGTCTTCATTCTTCCGGCGGCATCTTCAATCTTCTTTCTTCGCTCTTTCCAATCAGCCAATCAGATTGAGCTCGCATTCTATTGGCTGTTCCGATCAGCCAATAGAATGCGAGCTCAATCTGATTGGCTGATTGGATCAGCCAATCGGTTTGAACTTGAATCTGATTGGCTGATTCAATCAGCCAATCAGATTTTTTTAACTTAATTCCGATTGGCTGATAGAATCCTATCAGCCAATCGGAATTCGGCGGACGCCATCTTGGATGACGTCATTTAAAGGTACCTCATTCGTCGTTCAGTCGTCGGCCTGGATGGATGCTCCGCGGCGGCGGAGCGAAGAAAGAAGATTGAAGATGCCGCCGGAAGAATGAAGACTTTGCTGCCGCTTGGAGGAAGACGTCGCCGGAGGAAGAATTCTTCTTTGCCGCTTGGAGGAAGACATCGCCGGAGGAAGAATTCTTCTTTGCCGCTTGGAGGAAGACATCGCCCGGATCGGATCAGGAGTTCGGCCCGGTGTGGTGAAGACAAGGTAGGGAGATCTTCAGGGGGGTAGTGTTAGGCTTTTTTAAGGGGGGTTTGGGTGGGTTTAGAATAGGGGTATGTGGGTGGTGGGTTGTAATGGGGGGGGGGTGGGATTGTATTTGTTGTATGCAAAAGAGCTGAATTCTTTGGGGCATGCCCCACAAAAGGCCCTTTTAAGGGCTGGTAAGGTAAAGAGCTTTGAAATTTGTTTAATTTAGAATAGGGCAGGGAATTTTTTTTATTTTGGGGGTTTATTATTTTATTAGGGGGCTTAGAATAGGTGTAATTAGCTTAAAAATCTTGTAATCTTTTTTTTATTTTTTGTAATTTAGTGTTTTTTTTTTTTGTAATTTAGTTTAGTTAATTTAATTGTATTTTTAGATAGATGTTTGTAGTTTATTAAATTTATTGATAGTGTAGGTGTATTTGTAACTTAGGTTAGGATTTATTTTACAGGTAATTGGGTAATTATTTTAACTAGGTAGATATTAAATAGTTAATAACTATTTAATATCTATTATACCTAGTTAAAATAATTAACAATTTACCTCTAAAATAAATATTAACCCTAACATAGCTACAATGTAATTATTAATTATATTGTAGCTATCTTAGGGTTTATTTTATAGGTAAGTATTTAGATTTAAATAGGAATATTTTAGTTTATAAATTAATTAGATTAATTTAATATAAATTTAGTTAGGGGTGTTAGGGTTAGATAGAGTTAATATAGTTAATATAAATACTATAGTAACTATATTAACTATATTAACCCTAATATAATTAGGGTTAATATAGTTAATATATATAATGTAATAACTATATTAACTATAATATACTTAGGGTTAATATAGATAACATAGCTGGCGGCGGGGTAGGTAGATTAAATTAGGGGTTAATAATTTTTATATAGGTGGCGGCGGTGTAAGGGGTCAGATTACGGGATAGATAAGGTAGATGACAGCGGTGTAAGGGGTTCTAATTATGGGATAGATAAGGTAGATGGCGGCGGTTTTAGGGGCTCACAGTAGGGGGTTAGTTTATGTAGATGGCGGCGGGGTCCGGGAGCGGCGGTTTAGGGGGGTAATAACTTTATTAGGGATTTCGGGGGGGGGGTGGATCGCGGTTGACAGGGAGATAGACATTGCGCATGCGTTAGGTGTTAGGTTTATTTTAGAAGATCGCGGTTGACAGGGAGATAGACATTGCGCATGCGTTAGGTGTTAGGTTTATTTTAGCAGCCAGTTTAGGGAGTTACGGGGCTCCAATAGTCAGCGTAAGGCTTCTTACGGCTGCTTTTTGTGGCAAGGTGAAAATGGAGTAAGTTTTCTCCATTTTCGCCACGTAAGTCCTTACGCTGCATATTGGATACCAAACTGCGCTGGTTTGGTATACCTGCCTATGGCCCAAAAAACTACGGGCGACGGCAGAAATATACGCGCGTAACTTCTAGGTTACGCCGTATATGTGATACCAAATCAGCGTAAATATTGGCGTCGCCGGCTTTTGCGGGCGACGCTTTATATCGGATCGACCCCTTGATCTATTAGAAAATATTTTAGCTAATATCTTGTAATCTTGATTGAGCAAAGATATTGGGCGGTATGAAGTAACACATTGTGGGTCTTTTCCGCTTTTGGGGATCACTATAATTTTAGCCGCTGAAAACACTGTCGAGGGCTTTATATTATCACTGAGATAGTCATTAAATAAATTTGTCATTATATCTATTACAGATTCTTTCATACTTTTATACCATCTGGTCCAGGGGCTTTACCTAAGGACAACTTAGCTATTACCTCACTAACTTTTTGTAATGTTATCTTAGAATTTAAAGAATCTTGTTGTTCTTGTGAGATCTTTGGTATTTTTTTTTTCCATAATCTTTTTTTTTATTGATCCAAATAAGACATTATATACTTTCTCATGTACAGAAAACAAAAAACAAATGCACAATAAATCTTCAAAGACAATTTTGAAACAAACATTTGCATGACAAATCCTCACTATGTCTTACTGTAATTTACAAAATAACATAAAACACAATAATAAGATAAAAAAAAAAAAAAAAAAAACCTGGTCCACCTCTTGCGCACCTCCCACCCGCCCATCGACCCATGACCGACTCCCCCCCGAGGTTCTGACCCGCATACCCAATAAATCACGGACCTGCATTTATCCAGGACGCCAGAAATTTCCCCAGCAAGACAAGTTCTGCGAAGCTAGAGGTAGATCGTACCGGGGAGAGGATCTGCCTTTGTAACTGAGCAGAGTAGGATATAATAATTGGTAACCAACCCTGAAGAAACTCATCGATTCTCTTCTCAGAGGCATCCTGTAGATGATATGACTCAAAGATAATTTGACCTTGGATTTCTTTAAAAGTCCTCACAAGGCTCGGTGCTACATTCGCCTTCCAACTTAAAAGGACGAGGTGACGCACTGCCAATATGATCGTATTCAAAATACGAATCACAGGCATAGGGCTCCTATCAACTGCTGTGATTAATAAAATCACATCCTGTAATGTTAGAGTGACTTTTACATCATAAAGAGTGTTGAACCAAAAACAAATTTTACGCCATAACTGATTGATTTTGGGACAGAACCAAAACATGTGGAATAGGTCAGCCCTTTGATTAGAACATCTAGGACAATTACTTAGTACGGAAACAGAGAATTTTTGAATTTTAAGCGGATGCATATAAAAATTATTCAAGAGCTTCACGTGCGATTCCTTCCAAGTCATCGATACCCTACATTTATGCACCATATTACAACTCTGGATTATCCTCTCATCAGTACTTTCAGGAATAACTGGATACAACCAATTACTAATATTCTGCAGATACTTATCACTTTGTTTAGAGAGCATGATATCATACATTAGAGAAATAGAAGAAATTCCAGCACTGAACTTTTTGATTAGAATTCTGATATCGGACCACTCTGCCATCATGCCACTTACCCATTTCTGCTCATGCACAAAATGGCGAATTTGGAAATAGGCAAACAAATCAGATCTAGGGAGATCATAAGATTGGAACAGAAATTCTGCTGTATGCATCAGATTATCAGCCCCCAACAACTGCTTAACTAAAGTCAGCCCCTTGTTTCCACAGGATTTAAATACCTTATGATAAATACCAGGTATGAAGTTAGGATTTCCCTGGATAGGAAGATATTCCGAAAAAGAAGGTTCTATTCCTAGGCAAATGCAAAACCTATGCCATGCAATAACAACATTTTTGAATGATAACATTCTGCAGATATTAGACGGAAGCTGTCTGGGGTTGCAGTGTTAAAGGGCTTTATGCGAGAAAGGGCGTATATAACATGCTTCTTCTTGACTAACCGCTAACCAATTGGTTTCCGCCACCCAATCTAAAGCAAATTTCACCATAGCCGCTATATTGTATAACCTAACATCAGGCAATGATAGACCAGCGCGGTTTGGTTTCTGCATGAGCTTAGCTAGTGCAATCCTAGGTTTTTTATCTTTCCAGATAAATTTAGAAAAATAACCATATAATTTTTTTATGTCTGAATTAGTTATAAAGATAGATAGATTCTGTAGCGCATACAGAAGACGAGGAAAAATAATCGTTTTTATTAGATTCACCTTCGCCCGAAATTGACAACGGGTAAGATACCCAAAGCTGGAGATCGGTTTTAATTTTTTCAAACAGTGGGGCATAATTTGCGGAATACCATAGCTTAGGGTTTTTATGTAACTCTAGCCCCAGGTATTTAATTGTATTAACCACTTTAAATGGAGTCTTTCCTGGACGTGGCAGACTATTACCCACATACATAAGTTCACTTTTCTCCCGATTCACCACGTAACTGGAGAAGGAACTAAACTGAGCAAGAAGTTGTACGATTACTGGAATAGATTGAGACGGCTTATCTACAAATAAGAGAATATCATCTGCATAAAGAAGAGTTTTTAGATGATAAGAACCAAAGGGAAATTCCCGTCAAAACCTCTCGAAGTCTAACCACTAAGGGTTCTACAGCCACATTGAACAGAAGAGGAGATAGTGGGCACCCCTGCCTGGTACCACGTTGTAGGACTATCTCAGGGGAACGGATTCCATTAACCAGAAGAAAAGAAATGGGTTTGGAATAAATCTTATGGATAAAACGAATAAAATTACCGGTAAAGCCAAAATTTTGCAATGAACGAAATAAATGCTCCCAAACAATGGAATCGAAGGCCTTAACTGCATCCAAAGTTAACACAGCTGAATCAGAGATTGCCGCCTTATTAGACTCTGATTCCAAACTCCACATATAGTCCAAAAACGTGGTAACCTTACGTATATTTCTCGACGAGTTCCTAGATGTCATGAAACCGGTCTGGTCCTGATGAATCAAATTCTGTAAACAGTGATTAAATCTGGCTGCAATAATACCAACCAATATTTTATAATCAGTGTTAAGCACTGATATTGGCCTATATGAGGCCATATCCTCCAGGGTTTTTTTTTTTTTACTATGAGTGAAATATTAGCCGCTGCAAAACCCGCTGAAATACCATTTTCAGAAGGGTAATAATTATTAAAAAGGCCCTCCAGTGATGACAGCAGTTCTCCCTTTAATGATTTATAAAATTCAGCAGGGAGCCCATCTGGGCCAGATGCTTTATTTAGCTTAAGTTTATCAATAGCGATACTAATCTCTTCTTGCGTTATCGGCTGATTCAGCAATGCCAACTCATCGACTTGAATCTTTGGGATATTAATTGCAGACCAGAAAACATTTTGACTGTCTTGATCGGTACTAACCGGAGAATACAACAACTGATAATAACTATAAAATGCCTGGGAGATCTCCGCTGGTTTGAAAAGCCTGTCCTCGCCCTTTTTTATTACTGCGATGTAATTTTTCTTCTTTCTATTCTTAGTAAGGTGAGCCAAGTATTTCACCGAACACCCATGAAGACTCTTATATTTAAGGTTCAATCTTACCTCTTCCTCCATAGATTTCTGCTTTAAGAAGATCTCTCTTTCCTTTCTGGTCTCAAGATATACTGACCAGTTAGTTGGAGAGGGATCAGACTGAATATTCCTATAAGCCTCCCTGACTTTAAAAGCAAATGAATTCCCCTGTTCCTTAATTTTTTTTTCGAACGAGTACTCATGTAAGCAACGATTTCTCCCCGAATCACAGCTTTGGCGGCCTCCCAGAAGACCTCCACCTTATGTCTATAATTCAAATTAAATGATACATACTCATCCCAAACATTCTTAATCCAAGATATAAATCTTGCGTTAGTGTATAAGAAACAAGGAAAACCAAAGACCGGGACTAGTGGCTGTGCCACGTGAGTGTTGAGAAGGGACAAAGAAATTATGGCATGATCAGATATTACGAATTCACCAATTCCCGTTTTAAACTGACAGACTGTTAATGACTCAGAAATTAAAAAGAGGTCAATCCTGGAAAAAGTCCTATGAGCCTTGGACTCGCACGTGAAAGCTCTGACTAAGGGATTCTGGATACGCCATATATCAATCAAACCCAGTTTAGTACAGAATCTTTTAAAATATTCGGCGTTATACTTATATTTTGCAGAATTCTTTTTTGAAAAACGGTCTAATTCATTCTGGGCACATAGTCGTGTTAAAATCCCCACAGATAATCAGATTTTCCCTTTGATAAGGAAATATTTTGTTTTGGATCTTTAATAACTTTATAATCCAGATCTTTATGAAATAAAACCACCACTCCTCATTTTTTAGAAGGAAAGGAGGAAGAAATTACTTCGCCAACCCAATTTATTTTGAACTTTGCAGCTTCGATTCCATCTAAATGGGTCTCCTGTAAGAAAACCAAATCTGGTTTTTCTAAGGCCAGTGTTTTAATAACTAATTTGCGCTTACCCGGAGAGGAAATCCCTCCCACGAGAGAATTTTAAATCCCACAGCCATTATCCAATCTGTCTAGAAATCGCCGCCATGGTCGAACCCAAGGTGAGAAGTAACGGCCGGGGGGGAGGGGACACGCGCGAGAGGGAGAGAAAAAAAAAAAAAAAACATACCCAAAATAAAACAGTTACCAGAAATCTCGCTATTGGCGACCTTTTAGTAAACAAAATCACAGACTGCATATATCTCACACAATAACAAGATGCCAATACTAAACATAACTTTACATAAAAACAAATAAAAAAACTTGACAAGGAAAAAATCAAACAAACCAAGGAGATTCTATAAGCCAGACCTAAAATCCCGAGCATCCTGCTACCCATTAACCTGCTCACAGGCAGACATTATATTAAGATTCTAGGGTCCTCTTAAACTCTTTAATCTCAGATACTTCATTGAAAATAAATTTAGCTCCCTTATTTTCCACTATGATTTTGGCAGGATAAAATAAACTAGCTTTGATACCTTTGCTGATCAACTGAGAGCAATAAGGGGCCATAAGTCTTCTCCGAGCGGAAGTTTCTGCCGAGAAGTCCTGGAACAGCAAAATCTTGCTGTTCCCAAATTCTAATGTGCCAGCTTTCTTGGCTAACTTCAGAACCTCAAGCTTATCCTGAAACTTGAGAAGCTTGAAAATACACATTCTAGGTTTAACCGGGCCACTAGCTGACTCTCTTCTAGGACCCACTCTGTGGGCCCTCTCGATTGCTAAAAGGAGAGAATGAGCTGCTATACCAATGGCCTGGGGGAGAGTTATGGAGGTGAATTTGATTAGGTCATCAAACTCCGGAGATTCGGGTAGGCCTATAACCCTAATGTTGTTGCGCCTGGAGCGGTCCTCGAGATCCTCCAGGCGCAACTGTATACTATTTAATTTAACCTCTGGGGCCTGAAAAATAGCCTCTTGTGCTGTCAACCTATCTTCTGCAGCGGAGATTCTATTTTCCGCTTCCCAAATTCTGTGGGAGAAATGTTTAACCTCTGCCCGAGAGTGTCGCAATCTCTGTAGAGATAGCTCCCAGTTCTTTCTTAATACCCTCAAACTGGGGAGAAAAAATGGCTGTGAGTTGACCAATCAGGACCTGGGTATCTATCACTGTTGATACACTCTCAGATGATGCGTCAGTACTCATATCACCCAACTTAGTATTTCTTTTGTCCCTAGACTTGACAGGCATTTTGGGTGAATTATTATTCCTGCGCGTTACAAATTTTTCCATAAATAGTGAAAGAAAAAAAACACTATGTGCCACAATACAAAATACAGATCCCCTGTGAAGGGGGGAACAAGAGCAGTGATATCAAAATGTGTGAGAAAAAAAATAAAAAAAAATAAAACAACAACAAAAAAAACAAGACCCCCTGTTTTTTTTCATTTTTTTCCTTCTCCCCTTTTTTCCCCTTTTTTTCCCCCTTTTTTACCTTCTCCTTTTCTTTTGCTGTTTATTTTTCTTTTTTTTTTTTTTTTAACCTGTGTGGGTGAGCGTGAGCTAATATATTACATTAGATCAAAATACACAAAAGATATAATAAGTGTGCGTTACAATAAAGAAAGCTAAACAAGGTGCAATGGTAATGCACTCTGTAAGTGTGAAGTGCTGAGGGCCTAAACCCTAAAAGAAATGCCTGGAACCTACTGACAGAACAACCAGAAAGAAAATAAATTGGGGTCAAAACCAAGCACAACAGGTTATAATCCCGTATACAATAGCCATAAGTAAACAATTTACACAAGATCTTTGTCCCATTAAACCTGAAAAGAGAATGCATGCAAAATCAAACATAGACAAGCCCCTAGGCACTGACCCATAGGCTGGTTAAACACCTAGATTTGTCCATTGAAAGTTCAGAAGCCTCCTGAAATTCATGGCCACCTTAAGCAATTCAAGAATACGATTTGAACTTCAAACAAGCAAAGGTTTGAGATAGCAGTCAAAATAGCAAATAAGTATCTTGAAAATGTCACCTCTTTACCCTGCAGAGCCAAGAGCAGAGAACAGGACTCGTAGAGGGAGTCTTTATACTTCGATAACCGCAGGATAGAACAGGGGCAGAACAAACCCTGGAAATGCTTGCACCCAGCTGGAGGCGCTCCTACCCGGAGGATCTTGAGGCTGGAATAAGAAGGTCTCAGACTGCCAGACCCCGGTGCCTTGTAGCTCTTCCCAGCGTCATCAATAGCTGCCGCTAGACCACTTGAAACTGTATCCGCAGCTCTACTGCCCTGCAGGAGCAAAATGTTCAGGACCCTTCTCTCTCACCTCTGCGGCGCTCCTGCATCCGACAGTGAGCCCACCTCTCAATCCCCATGCCACTTCCTCTGTGCATGGATACGTACACCTTAAGCAGCACCTCCGGGAGAGCGATCACACAGGGCCACCGCTCCTGTCACACCAGCAGCACTACTCCGCCATATCTGGATTTCCTCTCCGGCTGCTCCACCAAACTGGAGATATAACAACGAGCCGGGTGAGTCGAAGCTGTGCACTCAGCAATGTAAGAATTACTTTAGTCTCCTTGGGGATTTTCTTCCTTCCCCGCTGCTATAGCATAGATGCGGTGTCACCGCGGCATGAACAGCCACTTTGGTTTCCCTTCCGCTGGTGATATCTTGCCAAGTCGTACGCCCCGGTCCTCAGAGAGACAAGGGGCAAAGAGTGAAGGCTAGGATAGCAACCATCGGCCTGGACGCCGACCTGGAGCATCTGTGTCAGAGCTCCACCTTCTCACCGGAAACCGTTGAGATCTTTGGTATTTTAATCTCATCCATAAAAAGTTCACTCTTTCCTTCTTCTTTGCTACTCTCAGATGTATATAGCTTACAGTAATATTTCCTAAATTCCTCTACTATCTCAGAATTTTTAGTGGATATTTTTTCTTTAGACTTTATAGATAAGAATAATAAGAATTTTGTACTTTTACTAGAGAAGCCAATATCTTACCAGATCTGTTTCCGAATCTGTATAGTTTCCCTTTTTCTTTCCTAATATCTCTTGTAGCCTGCTGATTTAAATGTACCTCCAATGCTTTTCTATCCTCCATATATTTTTTCCTCCAAAATTCAGATCTAACTTCTATAAATTGGCTATGAGTGTGCTGTTCTTTTGCTTAATTCTTTATATTGTCTCTTAATCTCTTTATTATGGTTTAATACATAAGAAGTTATTTCTCCCCTGATTACCGCCTTCCCTGCCTCCCAGATAGTTTCATTATTTTGATAACTCTCAAGATTATGGTTTAAGTAGTCTCTCCATTTTTGCTTGATATGTTCTCTAAAATGATCCGATCCATATAAAAACTTTGGATATCTAAAACGAATTATTCCGGTATGATTCCCACCTAAGGATAATTTTAAATCAATCACTGTGTGATTGGAGATGATAATTTCATTGATGTTTACTTCCTCTAATAAAGCCTTGGAAATCAAAAAGAAATCAATCTTAGAAAAGGAAACTTGCGCCTTTGAGTAATACGTGAATTCTCTTTGTGTTGGATTTTTATATCTCCACGCTTCTATTAATCCTAGTGTCTCCAATAATAGATTCACCATTTTTTTATCATATTTCCCTCTTTTAATAGATCCCTTTTTTTGACCCCCTGAAACATTCTTGCTTCTATCTAAAAAAAAATTTGGAGAAAGATTAAAATCACCACCAATTATTAAGTTAGTGTCCATGTATTTAAGCAAAGTTTTCAACAATTTTTCCCAAAATGAACGGTTAGTCTCATTTGGACCGTAAATATTACATATCGTTGTTTGTACATTATTAATGACCAATGATACTATTATGTATCTACACAGAGGATCATAAATTATCTTTTTAATCTCATATTCCAATGATTTACTGAATAAAATTGCCAAACCTCTACTTGCTTTCTTGTATAATAAAAAAAAACACTTCTTTCACCCAATCTCTTTTCAATTTCTCGTGCTCCTTGTCTAATAAGTGGGTTTCTTGTAAAAGGGCTAGATCTACTTTGCCTATTTTTTTAAATGATTAAGGATAGCTTTCCTTTTAATGGGGGAATTAATCCCACCCACATTCCATGATGATATATTTATAATTTTTACTTTACATAAGACTATCGAAATTAAAATCAAGAGAGGAGGCCAGGCACCGGGGAAAGAGAAGGAAAAAAGAGAGAGAGGAAAAAAAGAAAAAAAAGAAAAAGTGTAGTGGATTCACTCTACTCTAAGTGTTTAAATTGTGTGAAAATTATAAATGGTGATTTAAAGATATATTTGATGTGAATAGAGTATTACCCTTCTAAATTAGTTTCCTCCTCTTCCTTTACTAATCTCTTCCTTCTTACCTCTAAATAGTGCCCATTTTAATCAATTATTAATCTTCTAGGATCCTTGTTATTCACTTATGATAGTAGTGTTGTATAAGTGCCCTCAGTGTACCTAATAACCTAATAACTCCACTGTGTATTAATAGTGAGAAAAAAATAAATACAGTTCCCTTTCCTTCTCGTCCCTCCCTCTCCTCCCTCTCCATTTAACCAACTTCTTTCTATCTAAGTTTTATTTGTTCCCCCTTACGCCTCTCCCCCTCTCTTTGCTTCCTAATTTTTAGCAGTTTCTAAAAACCTCATTATTTCTTCTCTGCTGCTCAAAATTTTTATTTCATCTTGGAGTAAGATCTTAATTTTTGCTGGGAAAATCACAAAGGCTTTAAATCCTTTATTATTCAGCTCATTACATAACGGAATTAAATCTCTTCTAGCTCTAGCAGTATCTGCTGCATAATCCTGATAGATAGAGATTCTTCTGTCTTGAAAAATGAATGAATTCATTTGTTTGTACGCATTAAATATCAACATTTTAGTGTTGAAGATAGCGAATTCTACTAATACAGGTCTTGTAAAATCTCGGGCATAATTATTTTTCTTTACCACATTTATTCTCTGGACTTTTTCTACCAAAAATGGCCCTTTTTCCTTAGGTATTCCTAATAGAGTAGGCAACTCTACTTCTACAAATTCTTTTAACTCATGTGGCTTTATTGATTCAGAGATTCCTAGTAGTCTTAAGTTTTTCTGTCTCGAACGATTCTCTAGATTTTCCAATCTCTTTACTAATGATTTATTCTGCTTCTCTAATTCCATAATTCTTTCGATCAGACTTGTCTGGCCATCTTCAATGTCAGAAATTCTCTGCTCTGATTCACTAAGTCTAAATTGAAAATTCTTAATCTCCAAAGATAATGTTTGTATATCTCTTTGTACTTCTTTTTGTACCCCATCTATTTTAGGGATTAAAATTTCAGTAATTTGTGTAATCAAAGATGTTCCTTCTTTATTATATAGAGTCTCCAGTACTGCCATTGGTCTTTCTGTGAACCTATCTAATGATAGTCTTGTTTGCTTATCTCCTTGTTTTTTGGGAGGCATATTGTTTTTTAAGAAGAATTTTTCCATAAAACCCACACCCTGCTACTAAATCTCTTATCAACTTGCTTCAATATTATAAGAATCAATGAGTACTGGTCTAGGTCTTATTATGCTGTAATTAAACAAATAATTGTCTTGATATTAATCCAGGCTAAGACCTCTACCAAGATCTTTACCAGGTCAACAATGGTAACTATTTTAAAGTTTAAAGGAGATTACATATAATTCTCCCTTGGTTCTCACTATCTCTACTCGCAGCAGAATTATTTTCTTACTCTCTTTCGTATGTAATTTCGATTAAATAGCTCCAATACAGATATGCTACTCAAAATGTTTAGGGGTATAAACAATATTTCTTACAAATATGAGATTCTCCTTCCCCCTATTTCTTCACTCTTATGCAAACAACCCCCAGTGGTCTATATGGCCATTAAAATTGAAGTATCAAAGATAGCAAACAACTAATCTTATGATCAATTCTCCTGAGTTTTAACAAACGTAAATAAGTAGTACTTAATTGTATATCAAATGACCACGATCTATAAAACTACTATATTGAATAATTACTATATTGAGAGTGTGGAGGTTCTCACTCAATTAGCTCTTTAACTAGATCATACTTAAACCTGTTATCCTCTCTTATATAAAAAGGTTTAACTCTACCTTTCATGTATATAAATAGTCATTTACATTTCTCAGTTAATATATAAACTAGAGACCAGTTATTCCTATGTGGTGACTATGGCAACACTCTAATTAAAGATCACCAATTTTAAGGTATCATAGGATCCGTTTCCTGTATAACATAGGGGGGAAAGAATAGAAAATAATATAATCACATGTATGTTTTATAGTCCAACAAAGTTATTGGCAATAGTTACTAAAACAGCCAATACCCTTTCAGTAGAGTTTTCCCTCTGATAAAGTCAATCTTTTTACATATAATTAACCATGAGCAACAAGCATGAGAATTCTGAACTACTCTTTTTCCTTTTGTATCTTCTAGAGTCTGATATATATATATATATATATATATATATATATATATATATATATATATATATATAGATATAGAGTCTGATATATATATATATATATATATATATTTTAATTTCCTACTCACTTTAAATATCTCAAAACTTGTGCCTTATTTCTTGACCACAACGTTAACAACAAAGTAAGGTTTTCTTCAGTTTGCAGTTTTAACAAACAAGGAGTCACCAGCTTTCCAGAGTAAAAAGTTACAGACTTTCTTGCTATATGGATTCTTTCACCAACTTCAGCAGTCTGACCATAATGCTTCCAAGATTTTAGCAAAAAAAAAAAAAGAAAAAGAAAACACCCACTTTCCAGGAGCTGGGGCCACAAGCTTTATATGAAATCTTTCATCAACTTCCACAACCAAACCATGAGACTCCCAATTACATATTTAATTTAGATGAAGTTTATCATTCCTTTGTGATTCCTTGATCTTCCACGCTATTTAGCCAGCAAAGGTATTACCAGGCAGAGATCTTTATAGGTTCTGAATAACAACATTTACTACAGGTGTATACACAAATAACCCATATTTTCACCAATGATTCTTCAGAGAAAAGAAAAACACTTAGAATCCCAAAATTAAGTATCTTCACTGGGGGAGATAATCCACTACCATCTCTTATTACACCATGTAAGGAACTTCCTTTTTTTTTTAGAATGCAAGTTATTACAGATTCAGCGCCCATTAACTGATAACTCAGATAATTAGCACTGTTATCACTGACTGTACTCACAGTTTTAGAGTCTTCACGATTTCTCCTGGTGTTTGTTTGGCGATCAAGGACATTACCTCCCCCAGACTGGTCCGTCCTTTTTCTTTTAAAGTTCAGGATTCCAGTGTTAGCCTCCGGTGCTGTGCTGTCTTGACAGGGCAAAAATAGATCTCCGCTCGAGAGAAGACAAAACGAGGAACAATATCTCAGCAGATAACAGAGGCAAACTCTTCGCCGCCCACTCACTATCCTCTACAGTGGTCACGGCTTTTAAACCGCCTTCTCCTCTGCCGTTTTCTCTGCTTACTCTGCTGTAACTCCCCTGTGTTTTGTACTCCGCTCCTCCAAAGCGTTCCTCCAAAATGAAGACTGCCCAACTAAGCACACACCCGCTTAGCCTAGGGCCAAATAGTCAGCGCCAGCGGTGTCTGCGGTACTACGCAGTTAGGAAAGACACCAAACTGCAGCACCCGCTCTCGCTCGCTGGTCCCGCCTACTGGAAGCCTGGAGTCTCTTATGTTCTTCACATAGAAAAAAAATATTTTATTATGAAATATATATATCTGTTAATGTAAAATATATATCTATACCTATATATCTATAGCAATAGAGGTGTAGGTATATACAGATAGATATAAAGGTATAGGTATATACAGATATATATAAACACACACATATATATATCTATAAATATGTATACACACACTGTATATATATATATATATATATATATATATAATTGTTCCTGACTATTTGGGCAAATGTTCAATATTAGGTATTCATCATTAGCAGCCTTACGTAGGGAATACCCGGTGATTCTGCTGTTGCGCAAGATTGTTGTTTACTTGTGGCCATTATGTCATTGGACGCCTTGACGTTGCTACGATCAGCGTGTCAGCGTGACATCACTAGTGGACCTCCAGGATGGCGGTACGGAGGTTTGGCGGCAAAACATAGGGAGTTTGGCTAAGTATATAACTATGTGTTTTTAACTATGTACAGATTGATTTTCTTTGGGTGTAGAGCTGCACTCTGTTTTGTGTGTTGTTTGTATTTTGACATTGATAAAGGCACAATGCAGTGCCAAAACGTTTGTCTATTTTAATCTGATTAAATAAATTTTTACATTTTATCATAAAGTCAAGTGAGTGCCTGCTGTTTGGATACGCTGGGATGGATATTTGCAGTGCACCGTGGCAATGGCTGAAAGTTTGCAATCCTTACATTGACTTTGTGATTCTGCCTTGGGGCATTTGGGATTAGCACTCCTCTTGGATATAACACATTGAACTGTGGACTTTGTACTAATTCAGCTGTGCAACTACCCTGAAATCATTTTTCTACATTTGTTAGATTGCTTTTAATTTTTTTGTACTCCTCTTTTTTCATCTGTTCCATATGGCGGAGGCAGCTGCTAACATGGACATTATACAACATGATGAAGATTTCAATACGGATCCTCTTGCATTTACTGATGAAGATGCGGACAGAATTTTAATCTCAGATGACACAGGCGAGCTGGGAGGTGAGACACCCATTAATATTTATCATAAGATCTTAAACCTACGCAGAAAAGAGGTGGACTACCACCTACATGCAGTATTCTTATCTGGTTATTTTAGAAAGAAATTTATCCCTAGGGGGTTTAGGGTTAAGAACATCCCAACCTTGGGGAGACAAAGTGGGGAGTTCTGCAGACGCTGGTGTTCAATTCTTAATAAATGTTCATATGACCTCATCCTCTTGGTTATTGAAGAGGTCAGCAGACTAGAAATGAAGATTAAAACTGAATTGGACGCCATCAAATTGCAGAGTTTCCACATTTTGGAAAATGACACCAGTCAGGAGTGGGTGAGCAAATTGGATGGCATGGTCAATAAATACCGTAGTGATTTGATAGCTTTCAAAAATAAAAAATTGAATAATGTGGAGAGTGACTACAGGGAACGGCGGGTGTATAAATGGTTATATGGTAAAGAGGAGTTGCCATATAGGCGCCGTAGAAATCTTAGATCTAAAAATACTCTTAGTATTGTTGATAGTAGTGGAGGTGATTCCTCTGGGACTGAGACCACTTCTGAGGTTTCAGTACCAAGTGAGAACACTCAACAGACACATTCTTTTTTAGGGGTCAGCACGAGGTCCACCATGAAACCTCCGATTCACAACACAACCAAAAAAGGCCAAAAAGATGTAGGACACGGAGGGGAGGCTACAAACACAAATTTAAGTCAGAAACAAACAAGGAGGAAACAAACATAGTGTTTAACCTTAGCAGTAGACCATTAAGTGAGGCCGAAATAGCTCTACTTAATCGGGGTTTATCTTTTGTGCCTACTCCACATACAGATACCTTTGAGAGGATGGTTGATATTCATAGGTTCCAGCGCCAATTAAAACTGAGGGATCACTTTAGAGAACAGGAATATTTACCTGAACCATTTAAAAAGAAATCAACATACGAACCACCTCACACTAACTCCTCTATCAGGAGTTACACTAGAATGCTTACTCAAAGTATTAATGAAGCTTCAAATACAACCTCTTATCCCAATTTTACTAAGATTGAAAGAGAGGCACTCACTATGCTAAGCAATGATAGATCAGTCATTGTCCGCCCTGCGGACAAGGGTGGTTCTATCGTTGTACTTGACTACATAGACTACAGACAAGAGGCCCTGTGGCAACTGTCAGATGTGAACACATATGTAAAATTGAGAGGTAATCCAACTCATTCATATAAAAAAGTCATAGATACCTTTTTACAATGTAGTCTAGAAGCAGGATTCATTAATGAAAAAGAACTTAATTTTTTGATCACTGACCACCCAATAGTCCCTGTACTCTATCTTCTACCAAAGGTTCACAAGACGCTTGTGCACCCCCCGGGGAGACCTATTGTTTCTGCCCACGGTTCGGTTCTATCTAACCTTGCCATCTATATTGACTCTTTCCTGCAGGCTGTTGTCCAAAACACTAGGGCTTATTTACAGGATTCCCCTAGTCTACTCAGAATACTTGCTGGTTTTACTAATTTGTAATGTGATGACATTTTGGTCACCATGGATGTTGACAGCCTCTATACTGTCATCCCCCATGTTGAGGGGGTGGAGGCTGTCAGGTCCATGGTGACTAATAATGAACATTATGCGGGTCCTCCGATTGAATTCATATGCGAGTTACTAATGATCTGCTTGGAGAAAAATTACTTCAAATTTGAGGATTGTTATTATTTACAGACGGCTGGTACGGCCATGGGGTCGAATGTGGCACCCACCTACGCAAACATCTATATGGCATGGTACGAGCAAGAACTGATGAAGCCGTTTGAACACTCTCAAGTGATTTACTATACCCGCTACATTGATGATGTGTTCCTCATATGGAGAGGTGGGGGCCATCATTGCATGAGTGGGTGTCACATTTGAACCTCATGGCCAGTCCAATACGATTCAAGTTAGAATTCAGCTCTGAGGGTGTGAATTTTTTGGACCTTAATGTTTTTAAGGTGAATGACTCTGGCACTTTGAGGTTTGGTACCAAGTTGTACACAAAACCCACAGACCGAAATTCATTGTTACATGCTAGTAGCTTTCACCCTAAACACCAGAAAAAGGGTGTTCTCACCTCCCAGCTCACCAGGGCACTGAGAAATAATAGCGAGACACCCTTACAGAGGATTCAAGTCAAGGAGAAGGGTGAGAAATTGAAAAAGAGGGGCTACCCTATGAAAGAGATTTGGGACATCCAAGAAAAACTATTGGGGCCAGATGCAAAAACAGACACAAAAATCCATAAAAAGGAGACATCGGAACAACTCAACCTGATCACTACATTCACACCTGGATGTGAACGCATATCAAATGCTGTACGCCACCACTGGCCTGTGGTTGGTACTGACCCCACCTTACCATTTCAGAATATGACAGCGCCAAGGTTGGTGTATCGGAGGTCTAGGAATTTGAGGGATATCCTCGTTAAATCTGACCCTGTGGACCACTATAAAACAGAGACTTGGCTGAAGTCATCGAAAAAGGGATGCTTCCCTTGTGGGAGCTGCACCACATGTAACAGCATGTGCAAGGGGCATCCCCATAAAAATCAGCGGTATAAAATAAATCATCGCTTGAGTTGCACAAGTACACATGTGGTCTATATGCTCACCTGTCCATGTGCCCTAGTGTACATTGGAAAGACGATTACCTCCTTCCGAGACAGGATGGCAAACCATCGATATGCAATCCGAGAGGCATTAAAAAACAGAGAGTCGGACCAACCCGTGGCACGCCATTGTGCACAACTGAAACACTCTGTGTCCAGCATTAGATCTATGCTTATAGATCATGTCCTCCCTAGTCCAAGGGGAGGGGATAGAGGAAAGAAGTTACTCCAACGTGAAAGCCGATGGATTTTTAAATTGGATACTCTGGCCCCGAAGGGACTTAACACTACTCTGGATTTTAGCCCTTTCTACTAAACATTTCTTCATTTCCCAGTAGATTGGGTAATTTAAGGGTGTCCGCTTGCTTTACATGTATGGATATTACATATATGTATTTGTTCTACTATACTCCAATTTGCCTGAAGTAAGTAGGGGATTTGTAGTTCTTCTCTAACATTGGATGGGTTTTCTATGTGTGGACCAAGATGATATTGGAGCAGAATAGTTTTGAGTTATAGATCTAGAAACTCAGCTATGTGTGAATTTTTGGCTAAACAAAATCACATTAGGGATATGGTTTACATAACTATCTGACTCTAATTGTGTTCTTTTTGGTCCACATATGTTAACTCTGACTTTAATTGTTCCTGACTATTTGGGCAAATGTTCAATAATAGGTATTCATCATTAGCAGCCTTACGTAGGGAATACCCGGTGATTCTGCTGTTGCGCAAGATTGTTGTTTACTTGTTGCCGTTAGCAACAGTGCTGTGAGTCATTGCGCTTACTACTTGACATGCGCACAGCAGCACCGGATATCCCCTACCCTCTGGCCATTATGTAATTGGACGCCTTGACGTGGCTATGGCAACGCCGTGCCATGCGTCATCACGCTAGGCACGATCAGCGTGTCAGCGTGACGTCACTAGTGGACCTCCAGGATGGCGGTATGGAGGTTTGGTGGCAAAACATAAGGAGTTTGGTTAAGTATATAACTATGTGTTTTTAACTATGTACAGATTGATTTTCTTTGGGTGTAGAGCTGCACTCTGTTTTGTGTGTTGTTTGTATTTTGACATTGATAAAGGCACAAAACATAAAGGCCGAAACATTTGTCTATTTTAATCTGATGAAATAAATTTTTACATTTTATCATAAAGTCCAGTGAGTGCCTGCTGTTTGGATACGCTGGGATGGATATTTGCAGTGCACCATGGCAATGGCTGAAAGTTTGATTGTGCAATCCTTACATTGACTTTATATACATATATATATATACATACATAAATAAACCATTGAATAGACGAGAACACTTTTTCATCAGTAGGTATAATAAAGATTATTTGTAGGGAAACTATACACAATTACAAGTATGTTCCAAAAATGAATACTGTGTCTGTAAACCTCAGAAAAGACACAATTGACCAACACCTATTTATTTATTGTTATATGAACTATAAAAACGGTAATTCATTTCACCGCCCACAGAACCCTATGTTTGATATTGGATTAACAAGTTTGTAAGAAGCAGCAGAAGCACAGAACCTAGAAGGTCTCATTATTTTATGTCTGAAAGCAGAGTTATAAGTGATAAGAGAGACCAGCAACATAGAAGCAAAGCATAGGTGAGCACTGCATTAAAGGGACATGAAACCCAAAGCATTTCTTTCATTATTCAGAGAATACAATTTAGAAAAAAGTTTCCAGTTTACTTCTATTATTAAATTTGCTTTTTTCCTCACATTATTTTTTGTTGATGAGAAATATAGATAGGTAGCATATTCGTGCCTGAAGCACTACATGACAGGAAATAGTGCTGCCATCTAGTGTTCTTGCCAATGTATAACTTTGTTGCAATACTGCTGCCATATAGTTGTTTAAAATTTTGATCTATCTGAAAGAAAAATGTTGGGTTGTATGTCCCTTTAACTAGTTATATGTGATTGTTATATTCAGAGTTGTGCACTCATAATTTAATGCTCATGCACTGAACTGAAGATGTCATTTATACATGTGTCCAAACAAAAAAATAAATATAAAAAAATAAATAAATATATATATACATACAGACATATATAACGTTGCCTACAACCTATCTTATTTTTAATAAATAAAACAGAGGTGGGAAGTGATTTAGGTGTAATTTTAGGTAATAAATAAAAAAAAGTATTGTTCAATTCCAGGCAGCAGCTTCCTAAGCAAACAAATGTATGCGTGTCTATTAAAAGGGCATTTATACAAGGGAAGAAAGCAATAAATCTAATAAATCTAACCACTTATGCTAACTTTGAAAATGGAGTACGGTATTGGGGATCAGTTATTTAAAAAAAAAAAAGCACATTGCAGAAGTAGAAGGTAACCTAGGTTACAACATGGCATCTCCCATTGTTTTATAGACACTAAAACTTTACATTTATTTTGTCAATACTTAATCAGACTAATCTTTTCTTTGAATGCATCATTCTATCTAGCATTGATTTAGTGTTTAATGTCCCTTTAATATTTAGAAAAACTAATAACAAAATATTAAAGTATGCACATTTCCAGGGCCGCCATCAGGGGGTGACAGGGGTGACTCCTGTCAGGGGCCAAACGGGCCAGGGGGCCCCATGAGGCAAGAACAACTATTAATTAAAAAAAACATATATATTCTTTTATTTTTTTATTTTGGCAGCTACCAGAGGGTACTACAGCAGAGTGCTATTGAGTGTGGGAACTGTTATTACAAGGAGTAAAGCATTAGCATTTGAGAGGATTTCTGAGCTTGCACTAAACCACTATGCACAGTGTGAGACAGACTTGGCACTTAAGTTTGTATAGTGTGTGTCTGAGTCAGACGGCAGATCACTTTAATTTACTTAGTAAATGTTTTTTATTTCTTTGTGCAATTTCGGATTGTTACTTCAGTGTGGTAGTAGTTTTATTGTGGGGCCAGGGGTCCATAAAAACATTTTTTTTTTTGAAATATGCAGCAGTGTATTTATGATTATTTGACAATGCTGTAGAAATTCTATATTTAAAGCCATGCAGAAATGTTTCCTCCTCAATACACAAATGGTAGGTGCCATTTTGGTAGATTTTTTTTAATAATATATACATATATATATATTATATTCCAGTTTACTGCCCATTTATGCAAGGACTTTCCAGATGCAAGGAGGCATTTTAGCTAAGATTTTTACAACCTGAGACAGGTTAACTTAACACTGTTCAGTTTACACTACTGCTGACTTAATTTTGCAATACATACATACCGCTGAATCTGTTGGCGCTCTACAAATACCAGATAATAATAATAATAATAATAATAATAAAACAAGCCTAAATCCTGCATGTAACCAGATCTAATGGTATGAGACTGAGTACCACAGCTTATGGTTCCACCAAGACCATATAGAGGACAGCATTTTCAAAATCCATAAGTACAGCTGACAGATGGGAACATTTGTCCACCATATTTGAAGTGGTGCTCTTGGTTGGGGGAAAAAAAACAAACATATGTCAACCTTCCAAAAGTACTTTTCTTCATTTAGCCATCTACCCAGATCATTAATGTACAATTTTGAATTCACATAATTATTTTTGTTTGCACATTTACAAATATGATTCTTTAAAAAGTGATCTCTTAATTTCTGCATTTTTTTTTTTTGTCATGCATGTCACATACTGTTGATTTAGGCGATGCAATGTGCAGAAATTTTACCTCCTGTGAGTGTTTCTTTGGGTGTCTGTATTTATGTCTTTGTGCTTTTGTTTTTGTCTCTATAAGTGTGTATGTTTTTTTTTTTTCTGTGAGTCTCTCTGTGAGGGTGGGTGTGTATGTCTTTGTGCATTTTCTGTGGATGTCTGTAAGGGGTGTGTGTACGTACAGTGTATGTCTTTGTGCTTTTTCTATGGGTGTCTCTGTGAGGGTGTGTATATGTATGTCTTTGTGTATTTTCTCTGGATGCCTCTGTGAGGGTGGCTGTGTATGTCTTTGTGTGTTTTCTGTGGATGTCTCTGTGAAGGTGTGTGCGTATGTCTGTGTGTTTTCTGTGGGTGTCTCTCTGAGGGTGTGTGTATGTCTGTGCATTTTCTGTGGGTGTCTCTGTGAGAGTGTGTATGTCTTTGTGTGTTTTCTGTGGATGTCTCAGTGAGGGTGTGTGTATGTATGTCTTTGTGTGTTTTATGTGGTTGTCTCTCTGTGTTTTCTGTGGGTGTGTTTGTGTATGTCTTTGTGTGTTTTCTGAGGCTGTCTCTGTTGGTGTTTCTTTGGGTGTATGTGCAAGTTTGAGTTTGTGTGTGTCCATTGTCTGTTCCTTTTTAGGACATTTTGACCTAACTACTGATTATTCACATCTTTCTACAGACTTTGATACTAATGAGACCTTTCTGGAAGTCACCAATCCACCATTTAACCTTTAAATTATTGTTTAGGCAGTTCAGGGGCCTTCCTTTCAGCCACTGCATGCTGTTGTCATCATTTAGTTGGCATCTTCCTTGACAAAAAAATAATCAGAACTCCATATTTTGTTTTGTAAATCTCCTTTTTTGACAAAACTGTAGTCTACCTAATTACTTGTCAGGTCCATGTAAACAAGTGCTAACAAGTGCTGAGTGTCTGTTTAGGTGTCTGTGTCTGAGTGTGTTTGTGTGTTTATTTGCGTGTCTGCTAGATTGTCTATATGTGAATCCTTATGTGTGTGTGTGTTTCAGTGTATGAATGTGTCTGTTTGTTTCTGTGTTTGTGTGTTACTACCTTGACAACATTTCCAAGTTTGACTACACATAAGAATAAAGTGCATATACATTTTAGTCACTTGGTAAAAAACTTGTACAAGTCAAAGGGGGGGGGGGGGGGCTGATAAATTATTAAGTCAGGGGCCCCAAAATTTCTAGTGGTGGCCCTGCACATTTCTATTCATGGTCCATATTTAGATTTGCAATGAGCACAAGTAACCTAAGAAGTAAGAATATTCTTTGCAACAAGAGATTACACTTTTATAGCCCAGTTTTCAAAAACTTGTTGTAAAATCATCTTGCAGACTTGACAGGGACTGAACTAATTGAATTCTTAAAGGGACAGTGTACTTGATTTTTTCTCCCTTATAATGTTCTTTGAGTGACCCATTTTACCTTCTAGAACAGGGGTGGGCAATTATCGGCCCTCCAAATGTCATAGACTACATAACCAATAATGCTCTTTCAGCCGTAATGCTGGCAAAGCATCATGGGAGATGTAGTCCATAACATCTAGAGGGCCGATAATTGCCCAGCCCTGTTCTAGAATGTGTTAAATTGTTTACGCATAGCTCTTTTACCTTTATTTTTTCAAGGGAAATAGCTCAATTGGTTTGTTGTATCCCCACTTATACTGAAAATGTTATTACTTAAGTACTGGTTATAAAAAGATGTGTAAACAAGACAGTTTAAAATACATATTTTGGGTATATACGCAGAGATAAGATAGCAAGATTTGCTCTCCCTGCAAGCTCAGCCCATTTGATTGGATTGTGATTTCAACGAGCAGAAACCGCTATTTCATATACAGAAATAAATCTAAATAAGCAATTTCCAATAAACTCAAGCTGATATAACACTGTGTCTTTAAGAAAAGGTTTGTAATTTGGAAGTCCCAAAGAGAAGAGAAGTCCTTCCATAGAAATAATTAAAGCTCTCTGGAATGCAAATTCTCACTGGGGATATTAAAATTAACAGGGGAGCACCTGGCACTGATATAAATTCTTTAAAGCATATACAAATTAAATGACATTGTTTTCCCTAGAGTTTAACTTGTTTTTGCTTCTAGTTTTGCATGCATTACTTTTCTGTCAGTTAAATAAGTGTATTGTTGGCAAATGTTAACAGCGTGCAGTAGGCAAGATAAATCAGCAAAGCTACAGGTGTCAGATGCTTTGATAATATATGAGAGTTATGAGAGGACTTAAACAACCTTCCAATTTATATTACCAAATGTGCTTAATTTTCTTGGTATCCTTGGTATTTTATTGGTATCCTGTGTGTACAGCTGCCAATGAGCACCCAGCTCATAGTACTGTATTGCTACTCCCAAGCCTACCTATGTATACACTTCAACAAAGGATATCAAGAAAAAATAGCAAATTTGATAATTGAAGTAAATAGGAGAGTTATTAAAAATTGCATTCTCTATCCAAATCATGCAGGTTTAATTTTTAATTTACATCTATCAAACTCTGGGCCTGTGGAGGTAGTGACTGCCATAATTCATGTTTATGATTGTAATGTTAAAGGACTATCAGCTAGATTACAAGTTATGGCGTTATGGCTGCTGGCTAATTTTGTGTACGTTATTTTCATTGCTGGCCTTTCATAGCGCTGCTATTACAGGTTTTGAAAAACCCGTTTTGCGCGGGCGATATGGTGGCGTTGAGCTCCATACCTCACCCAAATACAAGCGCTGTTTTGACGTGCTCGTGCACGATTTCCCCATAGACATCAATGGGGAAAGTCGGCTAAAAAAATGCCCAACACCTGCAATCACGGAATGAAAAGCTCCGAAACGCAGCCTGATTGATTTCTATAGGGAAAGAAAAAGTTACGTTTAAACCTAACACCCTAACATAAAAACCACGTCTTAACACCCCTTATCTGCTGCCCCCGACATCGCCACCACCTACATTACAGTTATTAACCCCTATTCTGTCGCCCCTAACATCGCCGCCACCTACATTACAGTTATTAACCTCTAATCTGCTGGCCCTAACATCGCTGCCACCTACATTGCAGTTATTAACCCCTAATCTGCCACCCCCAACATCGCCACCACCTACATTACAGTTATTAACCCCTAATCTGCCAGCCCTAACATCGCCGCCACCTACATTACAGGTATTAACCCCTAATCTGACACCCCCAGTGTCGCTGTCACTGTACTAAAGTTATTAACCCCAAAACCTTTGGCCTCCCACATCACTAACACTACATAAATATATTAACCCCTAAACCTAACCCTAACCCTAACGTAACCCTAACCCTAAGCATAACCCTAACACCCCCTAACTTAAATATTAAATAAAATCTAAATAAAACTTACAATTATTACCTAAATAATTCCTAGCTAGCTTAGGATTTATTTTTATTTCACAGGTAAGTTTGTATTTATTTTAACTAGGTAGACTTGTTATTAAATAGTTATTAACTATTTACTAGCTACCTAGTTAAAATAAATACAAACTTACCTGTAAAATAAAACCTAACCTGCCTTACACTAAAAACTAACGTTACAATAAAATAAATTAAATTAAATTAATAAAATACAATTATCTAAATTACAACAAACCCCCCCCCCACTAAATTACACAAAATAAAAAACGAAAATATAAAAAAAAACTACGAATTACTCAATCTAATAGCCCTATCAAAATAAAAAGCCCCCCTAAAATAAAAAAACCCTAGCCTACACTAAACTGCAAATGGCCCTTAAAAGTGCCTTTTGTGGGGCATTGCCCCAAATAAATCAGCTCTTTTACCTGTAAAAAAAATTCAAACAACCCCCCAACAGTAAAACTCACCACCCACGCAACCAAACTCCCCAAATCTAAATAAACCTAAGCTAACCATTGCCCTGAAAAGGGCATTTAGCTCTTTTACATTGCCCAAACCCTAAGCTAAAAATAAAACCCACCCAATAAACCCTTAAAAAAACCTAACACTAACCCCCGATGATCCACTTACAGTTTTCGAAGACCGGACATCAATCCTCATCCAGCCGTCAGAAGTCTTCATCCAAGCAGGCAGAAGTTCTCATCGAAGCCGGCAGAAGCCTTCATCCAAGTGGGCAGAAGTCTTCATCCAGACGGCATCTTCTATCTTCATCCATCCGGCGCGGAGCAGGTCCATCTTCAAGACATCCGGCACGGAGCATCCTCTTCTTATGATTGCGGCTGGTAAATTAAGTTTCCCTTTAAGTAACGTCATCCAAGATGGCGTCCCTTACATTCCGATTGGCTGATAGAATTCTATCAGCCAATAAGAATTAAAGGGGAAAAATCCTATTGGCTGTTGCAATCAGCTAATAGGATTGAGATTTCATCCTATTGGCTGATCCAATCAGCCAATAGGATTGACCTTGCATTCTATTGGCTGATCCAATCAGCCAATAGGATGAAAGCTCAATCCTATTGGCTGACTGCAACAGCCAATAGGATTTTTTCCACTTCTATTAGTTATATTGTAGCTAGCTTAGGTTTTATTTTACAGTTAAGTATTTAGTTTTAAATAGGAATTATTTAGGTAATAATTGTAAGTTTTATTTAGATTTATTTTAATTATATTTAAATTAGGGGGCGTTAGGGTTAGGGTTAGACTTAGGCTTAGGGTTACGTTAGGGTTAGGTTTAGGCTTAGGGGTTAATATATTTATGTAGTGATGTGGGAGGCCAGAGGTTTAGGGGTTAATAGTTTAATTTAGTATATTTCGTTGTGGGGGGCTTGCGGTTTAGTGGTTATTAGGTTTATTATAGTGGCAAGATAATAATATTTAAATAGTGTTTGCGATGCAGGAGGGCGGCGGTTTAGGGGTTAATAGGTTTATTATAGTGGCGAGATGTCGGGGAGAGGCGGTATAGGGGTGAATAGATTTTTTAAGTGGTGGCGATGTCTGGAGCGGCAGATTAGGGGTTAATACTTTTATTTTAGTGTTTGCGATGTAGGAGGGCCTCAGTTTAGGGGTTAATAGGTAGTTTATGGGTGATAGTGCACTTTGTGACAGTTTAGTTATGAGTTTTATGTTACAGCTTTGTAGCATAAAACTCATAACTGCTGACTTTAGATGGCGGTACGGATCTTGTCATTCTAGGCTGTAACGCTCACTTTTTGGCCTCCCAGGCAAACTCTTAATACCGGCGCTATGGAAGTCCCATTGAAAAATTACTTTTTTTAAATTGCGGTACTGACGTTGTGTGACAGCCAAAAAGGTGTGTGGTACACCTATACCTACAAGACTTGTAATAGCGGCGTTAGGGGAAAAGCATCGTTATGGGCCATAACAATGCTTTTTGAGTAGTAACGCAAAACTCGTAATATAGCTGTATGGATTTTAAAAGTATTACTGTCAGGTCACTTGACATTTTTTATTATAAATACAAAGATAAAAAAAAACTTGAAATGTTACCCTCTTTCAACTGCCCTGTAAAAACTCATGTAATGAGCTTTTTTTATTTAACTTTTTTATTTTTAGGGGGCTTGGTGCTTTTCAAGACCACTGCCATGTGAAAGAGCAAGGAATTATATTTTAGAAAAGGGGATTCATGATCTTTTGTACCAGCTACGGAAAATGAGATTGAGGGGTTTGAATAACTTTACCCTATCCATCTCCCTTCATTCCCTCCATCCCCCTACCCAGGCACAGCCCCATTGTAATGTCACCAAACATTTCTGGCTACATCATTAGTGCTCCTATTGAGGGCTTGATAGTGATGCCCACTTGGCCACCAAGGATCCCTGGCTCTTGTAGTGGTGGTGGTTTTGGATTTGCAGAAAAACAGCTTCTTATTGTTAATTACCCTTTTATTCCATTTAAGAATATCAGTATTAGAATCTTACTTCTTATCTTCAGGGTCAGGTAAGTAGTCTATATTGTAAAATTAGGTGAGGATTCAATAATGTTAAACATAAAAACATGGTAAATGATAGGCAGACATTGTATGCATTTAAAGTACAACATTGTTATTTTGTTTTTTTTCTTTGTTGTTGCTAAAGTGATGGTAAATCCTAGCATTTGTGAAACGCTAGGATTTACTAGTGGAACAAATAAAGTGGACTTTCATTCATAAAGTATAAAATACTTTATGCTGAAAGCTCCTTTATTTGTTTGCAGCGTTCACCGCAGTGAGCTGCTCAGGCAGCCCACGGCAGAACGCTATTTGACTGAGAGGTGACATTTCAACCTCTTAGTCAATAGCCGTGCGGGAAATCCAGCTTGGCTCCGTATATGATGATAACAATTAAATTGTTTTAGTCTACTTAAACAATACCATTATAGATTTCTCTTTCAGTTTTACTGTTTGCCCCCTCCTTCCTCACACTTAGGTCCTTGTGCAGATCTATTGCGCAACAAACAATCTTCTATTCATTGAGCGTCTTGAAACTTAGTAAGGGGTTGATTCTGTGTGCATAGAAATGCAGGGGAGCAATGGAATTAAAGGGACAAATTTGAATTAAACCTTTCAAGATTCAGAAAAAACATGAATTTTTTTTTTAAATTTTTTTTTCCAATGTACTTATTTTATCTTAATTAGCTTTATTCTTTTGATATCATTTGTTAAAAAGCCCAACTGGGGCAGCATTGTACAACTGGGAGCTAGCTGCTGATTGGTGCTTGCACATATATGCCTCTTGTCATTGGCTCATCCATTGTGTTTAGATAGCTCCCAGTAATGCATTGCTGCTCCTACAACAAAGGATACCAAGATATTTACATTTTCTTAATAGAAGTAAACTGGAAAGTTGTGTAAAATTGTATGCTCTATCTGAATCATAAAGTAATAAATTGGGTTTATGCCCCTTAAAGGGACACTGAACCCAATTTTTTTATTTCGTGATTCAGATAGAGCAGCAATTACTTTCTAATTACTCCTACTATCAAATTGTCTTTATTCTTTTGTTATCTTTATTTGAAAAGCAAGAATGTAAGTTTAGATACCGGCCCATTTTTTTGTGAACAACCTGGGTTGTCCTTGCTGATTGGACAGCACCAATAAACAAGTGCTGTCCAAGGTTCTGAACCGACAATTGGCTGGCTCCTTAGCTTAGATGCCTTTTTTTCAAATAAAGATAGCAAGATAACAAAGAAAAATTGATATTAGGAGTAAATTAGAAAGTTGTTTAAGATTGCATGCTCTATCTCAATCACAAAAGAAAAAAAATTGGGTTCAGTGTCCCTTTAAGGACATAGCTTCAGTTTGCTCAATTGTTCTATGACGGATTAATTTCGTCATTGGTCATTAAGGGGTTAAGGTCTATTTCTCAACTCTATGTTTATTTTATAACAATTATGCTGTGAAGAGGAGGCATGGGGGGGTAGTTATCAACGTGTCTACTTTCCTGCCTTCGCCGGCCCAATACGCCCGCCTAAGCTCGCCTACCTTCGCCGCCGCGGACTTGAAAAAATATGCCTAAGTTATCAAAAAAAGCTGCCAAAAAGCCGCGGGGCGATGAGCAGCGGACTGTGAGAGCTATCAATCATCCGATCTCGCTGCTCTTCGGCTGTTTGACAGCTTTCTTGCTAGCCTGTCACTAAGCACTCACACTAAACTACACTGTTCTACCCCCTATACCGGCGCCCCCGGAGCCCCCCGCAACTAAATAAAGTTACTAACCCCTAAACCGCCGCTCCTAGACCCCGCCGCAAGTCTAATAAATGTATTAACCCCTAAACCGCCGCTCCTAGACCCTGCCGCAACTCTTATAAATGTATTAACCCCTAAACCCGCCGCTCCCGGACACCGCTGCCACCTACATTATACCTAGTAACCCCTATCCTGCCCCCCCTATACCGTCGCCCTCTATAATAAAATTATTAACCCCTATCCTGCTGATCCCGCACCTCGCCGCAAATAAATAAATAGTTTAACCCCTAAACCGCCGCTCCCTGAACCCGCCGCAACCTATATTACATTTATTAAATCCCTATCCTGCCCCCCCTACACCGACGCCACCTATAATAAATTTATTAACCCCTATCCTGCCCCCCCTACACCGCCGCCACTGTAATAAAATTATTAACCCCTAAACCTAAGTCTAACACTAACCCTAACACCCCCCTAACTTAAATATTAATTAAATAAATCTAAATAATATTTTTATTATTAACTAAATTATTCCTATTTAAAACTAAATACTGACCTTTAAAATAAACCCTAATATAGCTACAATATAAATAATAATTATATTCTAGCTATTTTAGGATTTATTTTTATTTTACAGGCAACTTTCAATTTATTTTAACTAGGTACAATAGCTATTAAATAGTTATTAACTATTTAATAGCTTACCTAGCTAAAATAAACTGAAATTTACCTGTAAAATAAATCCTAACCTAAGTTACAATTAAACCTAACACTACACTATCATTAAATTAATTAAATAAATTACCTACAAATAACTACAATTAAATACAATTACATAAACTAACTAAAGTACAAAAAATAAAAAAAGCTAAGTTACAAAAAATAAAAAAATAAGTTACAAACATTTTAAAAATATTACAACAATTTTAAGCTACTTACACCTAATCTAAGCCCCCTAATAAAATAACAAACCCCCCCAAAATAAAAAAATGCCCTACCCTATTCTAAATTAAATAAAGTTCAAAGCTCTTTTACCTTACCAGCCCTTAAAAGGGCCTTTTGTGGGGGCATGCCCCAAAGTTCAGCTCTTTTGCCTGTAAAAGAAAAATACAACCCCCCCCAACATTAAAACCCACCACCCACATACCCCTAATCTAACCCAAACCCCCCTTAAAATAACCTAACACTAATCCCCTGAAGATCATCCTACCTTTAGTTGTCTTCACTCAGCCGAGCCACCGATGGAACTGAAGAGGACATCCGGACCGGCAGAAGTTATCCTCCAAGGGGCGCTGAAGAAATCTTCCATCCGATGAAGTGATTCTCCAAGCGGCGCTGAAGAAATCTTCCATCCGGGCGAGGTCATCTTCCAAGAGGCGCTGAAGAAGTCTTCTATCCGGGCGAGGTCATCGCCGAAGCCGGGTCTTGAATGTTCATCCCGCTGACGCGGAACATCCTCCTTTCCCGACGAACTACCGACGAATGAAGGCTCCTTTAAGGGACGTCATCCAAGATGGTGTCCCTTCAATTCCGATTGGCTGATAGGATTCTATCAGCCAATCGGAATTAAGGTAGGAAAAATCTGATTGGCTGATGGAATCAGCCAATCAGATTCAAGTTCAATCCGATTGGCTGATCCAATCAGCCAATCAGATTGAGCTCGCATTCTATTGGCTGTTCCGATCAGCCAATAGAATGCGAGCTCAATCTGATTGGCTGATTGGATCAGCCAATCGGATTGAACTTGAATCTGATTGGCTGATTCCATCAGCCAATCAGATTTTTCCTACCTTAATTCCGATTGGCTGATAGAATCCTATCAGCCAATCAGAATTGAAGGGACGCCATCTTGGATGATGTCCCTTAAAGGAGCCTTCATTCGTCGGTAGTTCGTTGGGAAAAGAGGATGTTCCGCGTCGGCGGGATGAACATTCAAGACCCGGCTTCGACGATGACCTCGCCCGGATAGAAGACTTCTTCAGCGCCTCTTGGAAGATGACCTCGCCCTGATGGAAGATTTCTTCAGCGCCGCTTGGAGAATCACTTCATCGGATGGAAGATTTCTTCAGCGCCCCTTGGAGGATAACTTCTGCCGGTCCGGATGTCCTCTTCAGTTCCATCGGTGGCTCGGCTGAGTGATGACAACTAAAGGTAGGATGATCTTCAGGGGATTAGTGTTAGGTTATTTTAAGGGGGGTTTGGGTTAGATTAGGGGTATGTGGGTGGTGGGTTTTAATGTTGGGGGGTTGTATTTTTCTTTTACAGGCAAAAGAGCTGAACTTTGTGGCATGCCCCCACAAAAGGCCCTTTTAAGGGCTGGTAAGGTAAAAGAGCTTTGAACTTTATTTAATTTAGAATAGGGTAGGGCATTTTTTTATTTTGGGGGGTTTGTTATTTTATTAGGGGGCTTAGATTAGGTGTAAGTATCTTAAAATTGTTGTAATATTTGTAAAATGTTTGTAACTTATTTTTTTATTTTTTGTAACTTAGCTTTTTTTATTTTTTGTACTTTAGTTAGTTTATGTAATTGTATTTAATTGTAGTTATTTGTAGGTAGTTTATTTAATTAATTTAATGATAGTGTAGTATTAGGTTTAATTGTAACTTAGGTAAGGATTTATTTTACAGGTAATTTTGTATTTCTTTTAGCTAGGTAGTTATTAAATAGTTAATAACTATTTAATAACTATTCTAACTAGCTAAAATAAATACAAAGTTACCTGTAAAATAAATATAAATCCTAAGATAGCTACAGTATAATTATTATTTATATTGTAGCTATATTAGGGTTTATTTTACAGGTAAGTATTTAGTTTTAAATAGGAATAATTTATTAAAGTATAGTGTAGTGTTAGGTGTAATTATAACTTAGGTTAGGATTTATTTTACAGGTAAATTTCAGTTTATTTTAGCTAGGTAAGCTATTAAATAGTTAATAACTATTTAATAGCTATTGTACCTAGTTAAAATAAATTGAAAGTTGCCTGTAAAATAAAAATAAATCCTAAGATAGCTAGAATATAATTATTATTTATATTGTAGCTATATTAGGGTTTATTTTAAAGGTAAGTATTTAGTTTTAAATAGGATTAATTTAGTTAATAATAAAAATATTATTTAGATTTATTTAATTAATATTTAAGTTAGGGTTAGGGTTAGACTTAGGTTTAGGGGTTAATAATTTTATTACAGTGGCGGCGGCGTAGTGGGGGGCAGGATAGGGGTTAATACATTTATTATAGGTGGCGACGGTGTAGGGGGGGGCAGATTAGGGGTTAATACATTTATTATAGGTGGCGACGGTGTAGGGGGGCAGGATAGGGGTTAATACATTTAATATAGGTTGCGGCAGGTTCAGGGAGCGGCGGTTTAGGGGTTAATACATTTATTATAGTTGCGGTGGGCTCCGGGAGCGGCGGTTTAGGGCTTAATATGTATAGAGTAGCTTGCGGTGGGCTCCGGGAGCGGCGGTTTAGGGGGTAATAACTTTATTTAGATGCGGCGGTGTAGGGGGGGCAGATTAGTGGTGTTTAGACTCGGGGTACATGTTAGGGTGTTAGGTGTAGACAGCTCCCATAGAAATCAATGGGATGTCTGGCAGCAGCGAACTTGTACTTTCGCTATGGTCAGACTCCCAATGATTCCTATGGGATCCGCCGCCTCCAGGGGTGGCGGTTTGAAAACCAGGTACGCTGGGCCGTAAAAGTGCCGAGCGTACCTGCTAGTCATTTGATAACTATCAAAAGTAGAGAGAATGTGCCGCACTTGTGTGCGGAACATCTGGAGTGACGTAAGAATCGATCTGTGTCGGACTGAGTCCGGCGGATCGAAGCTTACGTCACAAAATTCTACTTTTGCTGGTCTTGAGCCTTTGATAACTAAGGCATATCAGCCTTGCCACAAATACGCTGCGGAATTCCAGCGTATTTGAGGTTGACGGCTTGATAACTACCCCCCCCCCCCCAAGTCTTTAAGATAGAAAACATGGCCAAATTAATCTTACAGAAACCTTTAGGAGAGCATGACATTTTGAATGAATTAATGTATGTAATAATTTACCAGAAAATTAAACATTATAGCCTCATGCTACATAATGAAATTAGCACTGCTGAATCTGTTGGTGCTTTAAATAGATTTTTCATCGAAAATCATTTCATTTTTTAAAAAAATCCTATTTGATTAAAACTCAATTTAAAATTAAAAAAAGTCTGATTTAAATTAAAACAAAATCTGATTTTGTTTACATTTTATTTTTAAGAAAATCATTGATTTGTATCCACCCATCCTGTTACTGATCTGTACATAATTGAACTAAGCAGGGGGATTAGATAAGATATTGCAAAACAATGCAATTATTACTAAGGAAATGGCAGCAGTAAGCCTATTTTACTTGCAAGCTTTGGCTCCTCCAAGTAAGACAAAAAAAAGTATTAATCTATTCACAAAGTTTTTGCATTTAGCTTGTATGTTGATTTATTGCAACAGCACACAAAAGTACACTTATTCAATCCAGCACGTCAATATAAAATAAGAAAAAATGCTTTCTTAAAATATTTATTCAAATGAAGCAGAGATAATAATATGAAATACATGATTCTATATTATCCTTCAGTTAGAGATCTTTATTATGTCTCTTTAAAACTAGCCTTTTATTGTACTTGAGGTGGAATGCGAGCTCTATTGATTATTACTCTACACAACACATCTGTTTTTTATTACAAATAGCTGAAAATGTGAAAGTGGTGCTATATTGGGCACTGCGGTCACCTAATAACCGTCAGGATTGACTATAAAGAAAATTTAACATATCCTGTAATTACCTTATGTATGACACAGAGGGAATGGGAATCAGAAGATCTTATTTCAGAAGAGAAACATGGTTTGATATCAGTTACAGACATTTATTTGCTCTCTAGCAATACTTTTTAAAAGTCAGTCTGCCTCCTTTTTTCTCTTAAAGCACTTAAAAGTGTAACCTACGAGTGGCGTGCTAACTTGCGCGCAAGCAAAAAGGGGTTTATCGCGGCTCTTTGCATGCATCAGAAATAATGTGTGTATTACAGGTTGAATGTAAATGCATTATTTCCCGTTTAGAATTTTGCTTTTGTTTTTAAAATGTTCATAATTAGATCGAATATCTAAATTTGAAATTTTGAATGTCACATTCGATTTAACAAATACAATTCAGAAATTCAGTAGTTCATGCGGTAGGGAATTTAGTAAATTGATACATAATAGATGCAAATGTTTCTGTTTTGAATATTGCATAATTTGAATATTAAATTTAAAGAGAGCATTAAAAATACTATTACAAATATATTGATTACAATTTTTCAATTTTAAATATTGTATAATTTGAATCAAATTATTAAAAAAATATTAACTGAATATTACATTTAAAGATAGCATTAGAAATACAATTACAATAAACGAATGTTAGAATTTTGTACAAACATTTGAAATTGAAAATATACGAACGAATATGTTAAAATTTGTTGCATTTTTCAAATGTTTCAAAACATTTGTCCATCCAAGTGGAGCACAATAGATAGGGCAGACCTTGCTCTAAAAAAAAGCACACAATCTGGTGTCACAAGTGGATGGTAAAAAGGTTTACCAGAGAATGTTAACATGCCTGACATTTTTGTGCGTGCCCTATACTTTGAATTAATAGTGCAGGGTGCCCTGTTACTGCATTTATTACAAATGGTAAGTTAAAGAGTCAGTCTACTCCACAATTGTTCTTGTTAAAAAAGATTATTACCTTTTTTTACCCATTCCCCAATTTGCATAACCAACACAGTTATAAAACTATAATTTTTACCTCTATAATTACCTTGTATCTAAGCCTCTGTAGACTGCCCCCTTATTTAAGTTCTTTTGACAGACTTGCAACTCATAGGTTCTCCACGAGAGTGAGCACAATGTTATCTATATGGCACACATGAATTAGCACTGTCTAGCTGTAAAAAAACTTTCAAAGTGCCCTGAGACAAGAGGTGGCCTCCAACGACTTAGAAATTAGCACATGAGCCTGCCTAGGTTAAGCATTCGAATAAAGAACAACAAGAGAACAAAGCACATTTGTGGTTAAAAGTAATTTGGAAAGTTGTTTAAAATTACATGCCCTATCTGAATCATGAAATTAAAATTTTTATTAGTCTGTCAATTAAGTGTTGCGCTTAAGAACAACACAAAAAAACGCTGGAAAATGTAGCACTTTTGATGACCTAAATTGTTAAAGCTTGAATATATGCATAACAAAGCACATCAAAAATATATTAACATATTACACTAATATTTTACTCATATTTGTACACATGAAATGTAAAATAAAGGTTTATTATGGAAATAGATAAGCTCTTAACTAGGGAGGGCTAAAAGGTGTAAATATATGTTTGTGCATATTTGTGTGTGTATGTACATTTGTATGCAGTGTTTGTTACTTATATCTCAATACAGAAACATAGTATAAAACTAAGTAAGAACTTCACTACTTGAGCAGAGGTTTAGCGCATCTTCAGCATAGTGTTTGAGCTATAAATGACATGAAATTTTCAGTGTGCCCCCATTGATGTTTCTTATGTGAAGAATTTAGTACCTGCACTAGCCGTCATGTTAGTGGACCCTAGAGTTTTGCTCAAGCATTAAGATATTACTTTTAACTATTTTGAGCGCAAACCTAGAATTGCTATAGTTGTGGTAGAGCAATGCTAACGCACAATATGGCTAATATTTGTTGTTGTTGAGGTTTTTAGCAAGAAAGTATACATAACATATGGTAAGAAGTAACAATAAACCATGAGTAGGTCTAATCAAAAGTAGACAAAAATAACTGAAACCTCTTTTTTATTCTTCTTATGTGTAACCTTCTGATTATTGGACTTTAGGCCCATGAACATGTATTATAGTAGTAGCCAGAAGATTGAAAAGAAGACTTTTGGGCCTATATAATACTCAATATAAGAAAAACTCAAAATAACAAATGATTGCTTTAAAAGTATGATAGTGCATTAGCTGAAATGCTGACTGAATAAAGGAGTACACTTTATGATGTCTAATTAAGGGGGAGGGGGGCAAGTGTTGTAATGTAGAATCGCCAATCACAGAGGGGTAGCGGAAGGTAAGGCATGGAGGGTTAAGTAACCTTTCCTTAGCCGTCTAGCAAAGAGTAGTTATGTCTGTTAAAGGGTTATTATTATTATTAATAATAATAATAATATTGGTTATTTGTAGAGCGCCAACAAATTATGCAACGCTATAAACATAGGCGGTATACAAGGTAACATTTATAGGGATCAAATGGGTAGAGGGCCCTGCCAAGAGTCTCACTGTTGCAGTCAGGTCTTATAAGATGATCTGCAAACAGTTGGGCTCTTAGGCTTACATGCTTACATGGAGGATAGGAACTGGTATTAGGAATGGTTAGTGAAGGTTGTATGTATCCCTGAACAGTAGAGTCTTTAGGGAGCCCTTGAAGCTCAAAACTAGGGCAGATTCTTGTGGAGCAAGCCAGAGAGTTCCACAAGATGTGAGTAAGTCTGGAGAAGTCCTGTAAACGGGAATGTGAGGAGGTAACAAGAGAGGAGGAGAGTAGGAGGTTGTGAGCAGAGCGAAGGGGACAAGAGGCAGAGTATCTGGAAACAAGGTCTGAGATATAGGGGGAGCAGTGAAGTTGAGGGCCTTGTATGTCAGAGTCAGAATTTTTTGTTTAATCCTGGAAGCAAGAAGAAGCCAGTGAAGATTGCCCAGAGAGGTGCAGCAGATGAAGAGCGACATGTAAAGAAGATGAGCCTGCCAGAGGCAGTCATTATGGATTGTAAAAGAGCTAGGCGGCAGCTAGTGAGACCAGAGAGGATGGAGTTACAGTAGTAGAGGAGGGAAAGGCTGAGAGAATGGATTGAAATCTAAGTAGTGCCTTGTGTGAGGAAATGTCTAATTTTAGAGATGTTTTTTAAGGTGGAAGCTGCAGGATTTAGACAAGGACTGAATGTGAGGAGTGAAAGAAAGATCTGAGTCAAATATGACCCCAAGACATATATGGGTATGCGGGGGTAGGTGTAATGACGGATGTGACGACATTTATAGAGAGATGGGGTAGAGATTTTAGAAGAAGGAGGGAAAATAAGGAGCTCAGTTTTGGAGAGATTTAGCTTAAGGTAGTGAGAGGACATCCGGGAAGAGATGTGAGAAAAACTGATAATGACACGGGTTAGCAAGGAAGGAGATAGGTCTGGTGCAGAGAGGTAGATTTGGATGTCATTGGCATACAAATGATATTGAAACCTGTGGGACTTTATTAAGGAAAGTAATGATGATGTGTAGAGAAGGGGACCAAGAACAGAGCTTTGTGGTACTCCAACAGAAAGTGGTGATAGGACAGAGGAAGCCCCAGAGAAGGCTACACTTAAGGTACGGTTAGACATGTAGGAAGAGAACCATGAGAGAGCTGTGCCACAAATGCCAAAGGATTGGAGGGTTTGGAGCAAAAGAGGGTGGTCAACAGTATCAAAGGCTGCAAACAGATCAAGGATGATAAGAAGAGAGAAGTGGCTTTTGGATTTTGCCGTAAGTAGGTCATTGGTAACCCTAACAATTGCTGTCTCTGTGGAGTGATGGGGCGAAATCCATATTGCAGTGGATGAAGGAGGAAGTTTAATGTAAGTAACTGAGACAGTGTGCATGTAGCAGCTGTTCAAGAAGCTTTGAGGCAAATGGAAGTAGGGAAATGTGGAAGTAGTTGGATGGGGAGGTTGGTTCAAGAGAAGGTTTTTTGAGGATAAGTGTGACCAGTGTATGTTTTAGAGGGAGAGGTTTAAAATGTGTGTGAGTTTAGGGGTAAGTGTAGAAGAGAGATAGGGGAGTAGTTGTGAGGGGATGGGGTTGAGGGGACAGGTAGTGAGGTGAGAACAGTATAAGTGCAGAAACTTCTTACTGTGTAACAGGGGCGAAAGAGATAAATATATGGCTATGTGGGTTTTGGTTGATTGCAAGCTTTTGAGGGAGTGAGAGGCTGGAAGTATGTTAAGTGCTGATTTAGTTTCTGATGGAATCGTTTTTTTTGTTATTGAAGTGGCTGGCAACATCGTGAGCTGACAGAGAAGTTATATTAGGAGGTGAGGGTGGGCAGAGAAGAGTATTGAAATTGGAGAACAGACATTTTGGCTTTGAAGAAAGAGTAGAAATAAGAGTAGAGAAGTAATATTGCTTATAAAGATTAAGGGCAGAGTAGTAGGAGTTCAAGATGAACTTGAAGAGAAGCAAGTAAGCTGAACTCCGAGATTTTCTCCAGTGGCGTTCAGCAGTGCGGAAACATCTGCATAAGTACCGTGTCAGAGGAGTGTGCCAGGGCTGAGGGCATGAACTTTATTGATCCACTCCAGGGATACCTAGTGAGTGAACTCTTTATGTGAGTTTCTGGAAATAAGTACATAAGTGACTATAAGATCTATCTCCTAAAAATACAGATGAAAAAAAAATTAACTTTTGATAGATATTGGATATATCTCAGGACTATGTCAACATACATTATGTAAAATCCTTATAGCGTGAACAAGAACCACAAAACTAATCATGTAATTGAAACACCATAATGAAGTAGTAAACTCAAACTAATTTAGAAGGATCTGTAGGGGTTTAGAATATATTAGCAAAATGGAACTTTCAACAAAGTATACACAATGATCCATTAGGAGGAAAATAGCTATGTAACTACAATTAGAACAGCCAAAAATTGAGCAAAATACTCCCTCGAGCTTAAAGCTTAGACAAAAATAATGTCTCTCTGACAAAACTTGTGGGGGAGTTCTTTAAAAACTAAGAAATTGCATGTAATAGTGTCAGCTTATATATCAGCATGAAGCGTCATGTAGGCACTATGTTGGAGGAGGTTGTACTAAACAAATGGAGAAAGCAAATTTGAGAGTAATAGGAAACATAAGGACTATAACCTGTCATCAGTTCTTCTTATTATTTAGTAGAAATTAGAAGTCAGCCAATTCCGTTTCTTCAGTGGCCTGCAAATAATATGCTAGAGTTGTGTCTCGCACACCACCATGTTGGCACAGCTCCATTCTCAGGTTTTTGATATTTACAAGATAGGTTCTTCAGAGGAAGGTTGCAGGCCGGTTCTGCAAGAATCATAGCGGTGAGGGGAACTCCAGATGACAAACAATAACGTGGAAATCCCATTCAATGACTGCAGCAAAGCACCAAGAGGGCGCCTACTCCAAGGGCTCCACAGCCGCCATCCCTGGCTATCCAACACCGGTGTGTTTACTTGTACCGCTGGTAGTGTTGATTCAGCCCCAATCTCCAATGTAACGCTTGTGTTATTGGAGAGACCAAAAAGGGTATCTCCCTTATGCATATAAATGTTAGTGGTAGCTGTTATATTATTTTTTATCTTTGCCAGAGAAGAGGTAGGTTTGGGGGTAACAATTGAACTTGGTAATGGAACAAGGTCTGCATTCCTCCATACTCCGATCTCAACCTCCTCCATACCAAATCTTGGGATATGATCTTCTGTAAAAGCATGGTTCTCCTGAGCAGTAGTTAAAACCATAGATAGACAGTGCCTGAGCTCTAAGAAATGTTGGTGGAGTAGTTGACTCCTCCCACCTCTCAACTTTATCCATATTGCCACTGTATGCGGGCAACAAATTGTTTCAGATAAATCATTAGACAAAAAAAATAATTTCATATAATATCCGTTAATTTGGAATAAATCCATTAGTCAGATCAAGGATCTGACAGTAAAATCATCATCAGACAGTAAAAAATGGGTTGGAGAGCAGCTTTAACTTAAATAAATGAAAGTAGTAGTAGATATATGAAATATATATATATATATATATATATATATATATATGTGTGTGTGTATATATACATGCATATATATATATACACATACATATACAAGGGGTGTGTGCACTCTGGTAGCCAGTGAGATTATACTGTATATAGATAGAACCTATTGTAGGAGGTGCAAGCAGTCACAAATGTAATGTATACGACTAAAAAAGAAAGTTACATTCACACAACTCGTGAATGTGAAAGCATGACAAGACTGCACTCAGGTTCAAAATTAAATCTTGTTTATTATACCCCTTGATAAACCAGAAAACACCTTAATTAAAAAGCTGCAAAATACATGTAAATACAAATCCAGGCCTGGAAAACAAATATGAATGTTACAAGGAAAGAACACCAGAGTTTAGCAAGTACCAGAGCACATAAGTGTATAAAACACGCTCTATACCTAAACTCAAAGTGGTTCATACACAACAGTATAATGCAACCCAAACAAAGTATTGGAGCATATAACGATATTATGACGTTAGTGTTGCAGTGTTCCTTGAACTATGACTTGGTTGCCAAAATGGAAAGTGAACCCCATAGTGTATCAACACGTTCCACTTATCAAAATATCATAATAGGCAGACTTAAATCACAAGCTTGTTTGCTTTTAATCTGGTGTTATAATAGTATATCCCTTTACAAATTACCTTCATGGCAAACAATTTTAGGTCAAATCCGTTCCGTTGCAAACTTCCAGTGTAATGCGGTTACTCCCATACAGATACGGAGCTTCGCTCACTATTGGTAGCAACTTGAAAGTCGG